>NW_027616622.1:0-228686 GCF_964187855.1 Myxine glutinosa | reverse complement strand
TAATACAAGTGCAAAAGTGGTTTCCTGCACCAACACAAGTGCGAAAAGTGGATTTTCAACACTAACACAAGTGCGAAAAGTGGTTTTTCAACACTAACACAAGTGCGAAAAGTGGTTTTTCAACACTAACACAAGTGCGAAAAGTGGTTTTTCAACACTAACACAAGTGCGAAAAGTGGTTTTTCCACACTAATACAAGTGCAAAAGTGGTTTCCTGCACCAACACAAGTGCGAAAAGTGGTTTTTCAACACTAACACAAGTGCGAAAAGTGGCTTTTCAACACTATCACAAGTGCGAAAAGTGTTTTTTCCACACTAATACAAGTGCAAAAGTGGTTTCTTGCACCAACACAAGTGCGAAAAGTGGTTTTTCAACACTAACACAAGTGCGAAAAGTGGTTTTTCAACACTAACACAAGTGCGAAAAGTGGTTTTTCAGCACTAACACAAGTGCGAAAAGTGGTTTTTCCACACTAATACAAGTGCAAAAGTGGTTTCCTGCACCAACACAAGTACGAAAAGTGGTTTTTCAACACTAACGCAAGTGCGAAAAGTGGTTTTTCAACACTATCACAAGTGCAAAAAGTGTTTTTTCCACACTAATACAAGTGCAAAAGTGGTTGCCTGCACCAACACAAGTGCGAAAAGTGGTTTTTCAACACTAACACAAGTGCGAAAAGTGGTTTTTCAACACTAACACAAGTGCGAAAAGTGGTTTTTCAACACTAACACAAGTGCGAAAAGTGGTTTTTCCAAACTAATACAAGTGCAAAAGTGGTTTCCTGCACCACCACAAGTGCGAAAAGTGGTTTTTCAACACTAACACAAGTGCGAAAAGTGGTTTTTCAACACTAACACAAGTGCAAAAAGTGGTTTTTCCACACTAATACAAGTGCAAAAGTGGTTTCCTGCACCAACACAAGTGCGAAAAGTGGTTTCCTGCACCAACACAAGTGTGAAAAGTGGTTTTTCAACACTAACACAAGTGCGAAAAGTGGCTTTTCAACACTATCACAAGTGCAAAAAGTGTTTTTTCCACACTAATACAAGTGCAAAAGTGGTTTCCTGCACCAACACAAGTGCGAAAAGTGGTTTTTCAACACTAATACAAGTGCGAAAAGTGCTTTTTCCACACTAATACAAGTGCAAAAGTGGTTTCCTGCACCAATACAAGTGCGAAAAGTGGTTTTTCAACACTAACACAAGTGCGAAAAGTGGTTTTTCAACACTATCACAAGTGCAAATAGTGTTTTTTCCACACTAATACAAGTGCAAAAGTGGTTTCCTGCACCAACACAAGTGCGAAAAGTGGTTTTTCAACACTAACACAAGTGCGAAAAGTGGTTTTTCAACACTAACACAAGTACAAAAAGTGTTTTTTCCACACTAATACAAGTGCAAAAGTGGGTTCCTGCACCAACACAAGTGCGAAAAGTGGTTTTTCAACACTAACACAAGTGCGAAAAGTGGTTTTTCAACACTATCACAAGTGCAAATAGTGTTTTTTCCACACTAATACAAGTGCAAAAGTGGTTTCCTGCACCAACACAAGTGCGACAAGTGGTTTTTCAACACTAACACAAGTGCAAAAAGTGTTTTTTCAGCACTATCACAAGTGCAAAAAGTGTTTTTTCCACACTAATACAAGTGCAAAAGTGGTTTCCTGCACCAACACAAGTGCGAAAAGTGGTTTTTCAACACTATCACAAGTGCGAAAAGTGGTTTTTCCACACTAATACAAGTGCGAAAAGTGGTTTTTCAACACTAACACAAGTGCGAAAAGTGGTTTTTCCACAATAATACAAGTGCAAAAGTGCTTTCCTGCACCAACACAAGTGCGAAAAGTGGATTTTCAACACTAACACAAGTGCGAAAAGTGGTTTTTCAACACTAACACAAGTGCGAAAAGTGGTTTTTCAACACTAACACAAGTGCGAAAAGTGGTTTTTCAACACTAACACAAGTGCGAAAAGTGGTTTTTCCACACTAATACAAGTGCAAAAGTGGTTTCCTGCACCAACACAAGTGCGAAAAGTGGTTTTTCAACACTAACACAAGTGCGAAAAGTGGCTTTTCAACACTATCACAAGTGCGAAAAGTGTTTTTTCCACACTAATACAAGTGCAAAAGTGGTTTCTTGCACCAACACAAGTGCGAAAAGTGGTTTTTCAACACTAACACAAGTGCGAAAAGTGGTTTTTCAACACTAACACAAGTGCGAAAAGTGGTTTTTCAGCACTAACACAAGTGCGAAAAGTGGTTTTTCCACACTAATACAAGTGCAAAAGTGGTTTCCTGCACCAACACAAGTACGAAAAGTGGTTTTTCAACACTAACGCAAGTGCGAAAAGTGGTTTTTCAACACTATCACAAGTGCAAAAAGTGTTTTTTCCACACTAATACAAGTGCAAAAGTGGTTGCCTGCACCAACACAAGTGCGAAAAGTGGTTTTTCAACACTAACACAAGTGCGAAAAGTGGTTTTTCAACACTAACACAAGTGCGAAAAGTGGTTTTTCAACACTAACACAAGTGCGAAAAGTGGTTTTTCCAAACTAATACAAGTGCAAAAGTGGTTTCCTGCACCACCACAAGTGCGAAAAGTGGTTTTTCAACACTAACACAAGTGCGAAAAGTGGTTTTTCAACACTAACACAAGTGCAAAAAGTGGTTTTTCCACACTAATACAAGTGCAAAAGTGGTTTCCTGCACCAACACAAGTGCGAAAAGTGGTTTCCTGCACCAACACAAGTGTGAAAAGTGGTTTTTCAACACTAACACAAGTGCGAAAAGTGGCTTTTCAACACTATCACAAGTGCAAAAAGTGTTTTTTCCACACTAATACAAGTGCAAAAGTGGTTTCCTGCACCAACACAAGTGCGAAAAGTGGTTTTTCAACACTAATACAAGTGCGAAAAGTGCTTTTTCCACACTAATACAAGTGCAAAAGTGGTTTCCTGCACCAATACAAGTGCGAAAAGTGGTTTTTCAACACTAACACAAGTGCGAAAAGTGGTTTTTCAACACTATCACAAGTGCAAATAGTGTTTTTTCCACACTAATACAAGTGCAAAAGTGGTTTCCTGCACCAACACAAGTGCGAAAAGTGGTTTTTCAACACTAACACAAGTGCGAAAAGTGGTTTTTCAACACTAACACAAGTACAAAAAGTGTTTTTTCCACACTAATACAAGTGCAAAAGTGGGTTCCTGCACCAACACAAGTGCGAAAAGTGGTTTTTCAACACTAACACAAGTGCGAAAAGTGGTTTTTCAACACTATCACAAGTGCAAATAGTGTTTTTTCCACACTAATACAAGTGCAAAAGTGGTTTCCTGCACCAACACAAGTGCGACAAGTGGTTTTTCAACACTAACACAAGTGCAAAAAGTGTTTTTTCAGCACTATCACAAGTGCAAAAAGTGTTTTTTCCACACTAATACAAGTGCAAAAGTGGTTTCCTGCACCAACACAAGTGCGAAAAGTGGTTTTTCAACACTATCACAAGTGCGAAAAGTGGTTTTTCCACACTAATACAAGTGCGAAAAGTGGTTTTTCAACACTAACACAAGTGCGAAAAGTGGTTTTTCCACAATAATACAAGTGCAAAAGTGCTTTCCTGCACCAACACAAGTGCGAAAAGTGGTTTTTCAACACTAACACAAGTGCGAAAAGTGGTTTTCAACACTAACACAAGAGCGAAAAGTGGTTTTTCCACACTAATACAAGTGCAAAAGTGGTTTCCTGCACCAACACAAGTGGGACAAGTGGTTTTTCAACACTAACACAAGTGCAAAAAGTGTTTTTTCAACACGATCACAAGTGCAAAAAGTGTTTTTTCCACACTAATACAAGTGCAAAAGTGGTTTCCTGCACCAACACAAGTGCAAAAAGTGGTTTTTCAACACTAACACAAGTGCGAAAAGTGGTTTTTCAACACTAACACAAGTGCGAAAAGTGGTTTTTCCACACTAATACATGTGCAAAAGTGGTTTCCTGCACCAACACAAGTGCAAAAAGTGGTTTTTCAACACCAACACAAGTGCGAAAAGTGGATTTTCAACACTAATACAAGTGCAAAAGTGGTTTCCTGCACCAACACAAGTGCGAAAAGTGGTTTTTCAACACTAACACAAGTGCGGAAAGTGGTTTTTCAACACTAACACAAGTGCGAAAAGTGTTTTTTCCTCACTAATACAAGTGCAAAAGTGGTTTCCTGCACCAACACAAGTGCGAAAAGTTGTTTTTCAACACTAACACAAGTGCGAAAAGTGGTTTTTCAACACTAACACAAGTGCGAAAAGTGGTTTTTCGACACTATCACAAGTGCAAAAAGTGTTTTTTCCACACTAATACAAGTGCAAAAGTGGTTTCCTGCACCAACACAAGTGCGAAAAGTGGTTTTTCTACACTAATACAAGTGCGAAAAGTGGTTGTTCCACACTAATACAAGTGCAAAAGTGGTTTCCTGCACCAATACAAGTGCGAAAAGTGGTTTTTCAACACTAACACAAGTGCGAAAAGTGGTTTTTCAACACTAACACAAGTGCAAAAAGTGTTTTTTCCACACTGATACAAGTGCAAAAGTGGTTTCCTGCACCAACACAAGTGCGAAAAGTGGTTTTTCAACACTAACACAAGTGCCAAAAGTGGTTTTTCAACACTATCACAAGTGCAAAAAGTGTTTTTTCCACACTAATACAAGTGTGAAAAGTGGTTTTTCAACACTAACACTAGTGCGAAAAGTGGTTTTTCAACACTAACACAAGTGCGAAAAGTGGTTTTTCAACACTAACACAAGTGCGAAAAGTGGTTTTTCTACACTAATACAAGTGCAAAAGTGGTTTCCTGCACCAACACAAGTGCGAAAAGTGGTTTTTCAACACTAACACAAGTGCGAAAAGTGGTTTTTCAACACTATCACAAGTGCAAAAGTGGTTTCCGGCACCAATACAAGTGCAAAAAGTGGTTTTTCAACACTAACACAAGTGCGAAAAGTGGTTTTTCAACACGAACACAAGGGCGAAAAGTGGTTTTTCAACACTAACACAAGTGCGAAAAGTGGTTTTCCACACTAATACAAGTGCAAAAGTGGTTTCCTGCACCAAAACAAGTGCGAAAAGTGGTTTTCCAACACTTACACAAGTGCGAAAAGTGGTTTTTCAACACTAACACAAGTGCAAAAGTGGTTTCCTGCACCAACACAAGTGCGAAAAGTGGTGTTTCAACACTAACACAAGTGCGAAAAGTGGTTTTTCAACATTATCACAAGTGCAAAAAGTGTTTTTTTCACACTAATACAAGTGCAAAAGTGGTTTCCTACACCAACACAAGTGCGAAAAGTGGTTTTTCAACACTAACACAAGTGCGAAAAGTGGTTTTTCAACACTAACACAAGTGCGAAAAGTGGTTTTTCAACACTAACACAAGTGCGAAAAGTGGTTTTTCCACACTAATACAAGTGCAAAAGTGGTTTCCTGTACCAACACAAGTGAAAAAGTGTTTTTTCCACACTAATACAAGTGCAAAAGTGGTTTCCTGCACCAACACAAGTGCGAAAAGTGGTTTTTCAACACTAACACAAGTGCCAAAAGTGGTTTTTCAACACTATCACAAGTGCAAAAAGTGTTTTTTCCACACTAATACAAGTGTGCAAAGTGGTTTTTCAACACTAACACAAGTGCGAAAAGTGGTTTTTCAACACTAACACAAGTGCGAAAAGTGGTTTTTCAACACTAACACAAGTGCGAAAAGTGGTTTTTCTACACTAATACAAGTGCAAAAGTGGTTTCCTGCACCAACACAAGTGCGAAAAGTGGTTTTTCAACACTAACACAAGTGCGAAAAGTGGTTTTTCAACACTATCACAAGTGCAAAAGTGGTTTCCGGCACCAACACAAGTGCAAACAGTGGTTTTTCAACACTAACACAAGTGCGAAAAGTGGGTTTTTCAACACGACCACAAGGGCGAAAAGTGGTTTTTCAACACTAACACAAGTGCGAAAAGTGGTTTTTCCACACTAATACAAGTGCAAAAGTGGTTTCCTGCACCAAAACAAGTGCGAAATGTGGTTTTTCAACACTTACACAAGTGCGAAAAGTGGTTTTTCAACACTAACACAAGTGCATAACGTGGTTTTTCCACACTAATACAAGTGCAAAAGTGGTTTCCTGCACCAACACAAGTGCGAAAAGTGGTGTTTCAACACTAACACAAGTGCGAAAAGTGGTTTTTCAACATTATCACAAGTGCAAAAAGTGTTTTTTTCACACTAATACAAGTGCAAAAGTGGTTTCCTGCACCAACACAAGTGCGAAAAGTGGTTTTTCAACACTAACACAAGTGCGAAAAGTGGGTTTTTCAACACCAACACAAGTGCGAAAAGTGGTTTTTCAACACTAACACAAGTGCGAAAAGTGGTTTTTCCACACTAATACAAGTGCAAAAGTGGTTTCCTGCACCAACACAAGTGCGAAAAGTGGTTTTTCAACACTAACACAAGTGCGAAAAGTGGTTTTTTCAACACTAACACAAGTGCGAAAAGTGGTTTTTCAACACTAACACAAGTGCAAAAGTGGTTTCCTGCACCAACACAAGTGCGAAAAGTGGTTTTTCAACACTAACACAAGTGCGAAAAGTGGTTTTTCAACACTATCACAAGTGCAAAAAGTGTTTTTTCCACACTAATACAAGTGCAAAAGTGGTTTCCTGCACCAACACAAGTGCGAAAAGTGGTTTTTCAACACTAACACAAGTGCGAAAAGTGGTTTTTCCACACTAATACAAGTGCAAAAGTGGGTTTCCTGCACCAACACAAGTGAAAAAGGGTTTTTTCCACACTAATACAAGTGCAAAAGTGGTTTACTGCACCAACACAAGTGGCGAAAAGTGGTTTTCAACACTAACACAAGAGCGAAAAGTGGTTTTTCCACACTAATACAAGTGCAAAAGTGGTTTCCTGCACCAACACAAGTGCGACAAGTGGTTTTTCAACACTAACACAAGTGCAAAAAGTGTTTTTCAACACTATCACAAGTGCAAAAAGTGTTTTTTCCACACTAATACAAGTGCAAAAGTGGTTTCCTGCACCAACACAAGTGCGAAAAGTGGTTTTTCAAACACTAACACAAGTGCGAAAGTGGTTTTTCAACACTAACACAAGTGCGAAAAGTGGTTTTTCCACACTAATACATGTGCAAAAGTGGTTTCCTGCACCAACACAAGTGCAAAAAGTGGTTTTTCAACACCAACACAAGTGCGAAAAGTGGTTTTTCAACACTAATACAAGTGCAAAAGTGGTTTCCTGCACGAACACAAGTGCGAAAAGTGGATTTTCAACACTAACACAAGTGCGGAAAGTGGTTTTTCAACACTAACACAAGTGCGAAAAGTGTTTTTTCCTCACTAATACAAGTGCAAAAGTGGTTTCCTGCACCAACACAAGTGCGAAAAGTGGTTTTTCAACACTAACACAAGTGCGAAAAGTGGTTTTTCAACACTAACACAAGTGCGAAAAGTGGTTTTTCGACACTATCACAAGTGCAAAAAGTGTTTTTTCCACACTAATACAAGTGCAAAAGTGGTTTCCTGCACCAACACAAGTACGAAAAGTGGTTTTTCTACACTAATACAAGTGCGAAAAGTGGTTGTTCCACACTAATACAAGTGCAAAAGTGGTTTCCTGCACCAATACAAGTGCGAAAAGTGGTTTTTCAACACTAACACAAGTGCGAAAAGTGGTTTTTCAACACTAACACAAGTGCAAAAAGTGTTTTTTCCACACTAATACAAGTGCAAAAGTGGTTTCCTGCACCAATACAAGTGCGAAAAGTGGTTTTTCAACACTAACACAAGTGCGAAAAGTGGTTTTTCAACACTAACACAAGTGCCAAAAGTGGTTTTTCAACACTATCACAAGTGCAAAAAGTGTTTTTTCCACACTAATACAAGTGTGAAAAGTGGTTTTTCAACACTAACACTAGTGCGAAAAGTGGTTTTTCAACACTAACACAAGTGCGAAAAGTGGTTTTTCAACACTAACACAAGTGCGAAAAGTGGTTTTTCTACACTAATACAAGTGCAAAAGTGGTTTCCTGCACCAACGCAAGTGCGAAAAGTGGTTTTTCAACACTAACACAAGTGCGAAAAGTGGTTTTTCAACACTATCACAAGTGCAAAAGTGGTTTCCGGCACCAACACAAGTGCAAAAAGTGGTTTTTCAACACTAACACAAGTGCGAAAAGTGGTTTTTCAACACGAACACAAGGGCGAAAAGTGGTTTTTCAACACTAACACAAGTGCGAAAAGTGGTTTTTCCACACTAATACAAGTGCAAAAGTGGTTTCCTGCACCAAAACAAGTGCGAAAAGTGGTTTTTCAACACTTACACAAGTGCGAAAAGTGGTTTTTCAACACTAACACAAGTGCATAAAGTGGTTTTTCAACACTAACACAAGTGCATAAAGTGGTTTTTCCACACTAATACAAGTGCAAAAGTGGTTTCCTGCACCAACACAAGTGCGAAAAGTGGTGTTTCAACACTAACACAAGTGCGAAAAGTGGTTTTTCAACACTAACACAAGTGCAAAAAGTGTTTTTTCCACACTGATACAAGTGCAAAAGTGGTTTCCTGCACCAACACAAGTGCGAAAAGTGGTTTTTCAACACTAACACAAGTGCCAAAAGTGGTTTTTCAACACTATCACAAGTGCAAAAAGTGTTTTTTCCACACTAATACAAGTGTGAAAAGTGGTTTTTCAACACTAACACTAGTGCGAAAAGTGGTTTTTCAACACTAACACAAGTGCGAAAAGTGGTTTTTCAACACTAACACAAGTGCGAAAAGTGGTTTTTCTACACTAATACAAGTGCAAAAGTGGTTTCCTGCACCAACACAAGTGCGAAAAGTGGTTTTTCAACACTAACACAAGTGCGAAAAGTGGTTTTTCAACACTATCACAAGTGCAAAAGTGGTTTCCGGCACCAATACAAGTGCAAAAAGTGGTTTTTCAACACTAACACAAGTGCGAAAAGTGGTTTTTCAACACGAACACAAGGGCGAAAAGTGGTTTTTCAACACTAACACAAGTGCGAAAAGTGGTTTTCCACACTAATACAAGTGCAAAAGTGGTTTCCTGCACCAAAACAAGTGCGAAAAGTGGTTTTTCAACACTTACACAAGTGCGAAAAGTGGTTTTTCAACACTAACAGAAGTGCATAAAGTGGTTTTTCCACACTAATACAAGTGCAAAAGTGGTTTCCTGCACCAACACAAGTGCGAAAAGTGGTGTTTCAACACTAACACAAGTGCGAAAAGTGGTTTTTCAACATTATCACAAGTGCAAAAAGTGTTTTTTTCACACTAATACAAGTGCAAAAGTGGTTTCCTACACCAACACAAGTGCGAAAAGTGGTTTTTCAACACTAACACAAGTGCGAAAAGTGGTTTTTCAACACTAACACAAGTGCGAAAAGTGGTTTTTCAACACTAACACAAGTGCGAAAAGTGGTTTTTCCACACTAATACAAGTGCAAAAGTGGTTTCCTGTACCAACACAAGTGAAAAAGTGTTTTTTCCACACTAATACAAGTGCAAAAGTGGTTTCCTGCACCAACACAAGTGCGAAAAGTGGTTTTTCAACACTAACACAAGTGCCAAAAGTGGTTTTTCAACACTATCACAAGTGCAAAAAGTGTTTTTTCCACACTAATACAAGTGTGCAAAGTGGTTTTTCAACACTAACACAAGTGCGAAAAGTGGTTTTTCAACACTAACACAAGTGCGAAAAGTGGTTTTTCAACACTAACACAAGTGCGAAAAGTGGTTTTTCTACACTAATACAAGTGCAAAAGTGGTTTCCTGCACCAACACAAGTGCGAAAAGTGGTTTTTCAACACTAACACAAGTGCGAAAAGTGGTTTTTCAACACTATCACAAGTGCAAAAGTGGTTTCCGGCACCAACACAAGTGCAAAAAGTGGTTTTTCAACACTAACACAAGTGCGAAAAGTGGTTTTTCAACACGAACACAAGGGCGAAAAGTGGTTTTTCAACACTAACACAAGTGCGAAAAGTGGTTTTTCCACACTAATACAAGTGCAAAAGTGGTTTCCTGCACCAAAACAAGTGCGAAAAGTGGTTTTTCAACACTTACACAAGTGCGAAAAGTGGTTTTTCAACACTAACACAAGTGCATAACGTGGTTTTTCCACACTAATACAAGTGCAAAAGTGGTTTCCTGCACCAACACAAGTGCGAAAAGTGGTGTTTCAACACTAACACAAGTGCGAAAAGTGGTTTTTCAACATTATCACAAGTGCAAAAAGTGTTTTTTTCACACTAATACAAGTGCAAAAGTGGTTTCCTGCACCAACACAAGTGCGAAAAGTGGTTTTTCAACACTAACACAAGTGCGAAAAGTGGTTTTTCAACACCAACACAAGTGCGAAAAGTGGTTTTTCAACACTAACACAAGTGCGAAAAGTGTTTTTCCACACTAATACAAGTGCAAAAGTGGTTTCCTGCACCAACACAAGTGCGAAAAGTGGTTTTCAACACTAACACAAGTGCGAAAAGTGGTTTTTCACACTAACACAAGTGCGAAAAGTGGTTTTTCAACACTAACACAAGTGCAAAAGTGGTTTCCTGCACCAACACAAGTGCGAAAAGTGGTTTTTCAACACTAACACAAGTGCGAAAAGTGGTTTTTCAACACTATCACAAGTGCAAAAAGTGTTTTTTTCCACACTAATACAAGTGCAAAAGTGGTTTCCTGCACCAACACAAGTGCGAAAAAGTGGTTTTTCAACACTAACACAAGTGCGAAAAGTGGTTTTTTCACACTAATACAAGTGCAAAAGTGGTTTCCTGCACCAACACAAGTGAAAAAGGGTTTTTTCCACACTAATACAAGTGCAAAAGTGGTTTACTGCACCAACACAAGTGCGAAAAGTGGTTTTCAACCACTAACACAAGAGCGAAAAGTGGTTTTTCCACACTAATACAAGTGCAAAAGTGGTTTCCTGCACCAACACAAGTGCGAAAAGTGGTTTTTCAACACTAACACAAGTGCGAAAGTGGTTTTCAACACTAACACAAGTGCGAAAAGTGGTTTTTCCACACTAATACATGTGCAAAAGTGGTTTCCTGCACCAACACAAGTGCAAAAAGTGGTTTTTCAACACCAACACAAGTGCGAAAAGTGGTTTTTCAACACTAATACAAGTGCAAAAGTGGTTTCCTGCACGAACACAAGTGCGAAAAGTGGATTTTCAACACTAACACAAGTGCGAAAAGTGGTTTTTCCCACACTAATACATGTGCAAAAGTGGTTTCTGTACCAACACAAGTGAAAAAGTGTTTTTTCCACACTAATACAAGTGCAAAAGTGGTTCTGCACCAACACAAGTGCGAAAAGTGGTTTTTCAACACTAACACAAGTGCCAAAAGTGTTTTTTCAACACTATCACAAGTGCAAAAAGTGTTTTTTCCACACTAATACAAGTGTGCAAAGTGGTTTTTCAACACTAACACAAGTGCGAAAAGTGGTTTTTCAACACTAACACAAGTGCGAAAAGTGGTTTTTCAACACTAACACAAGTGCGAAAGTGGTTTTTCTACACTAATACAAGTGCAAAAGTGGTTTCCTGCACCAACACAAGTGCGAAAAGTGGTTTTTCAACACTAACACAAGTGCGAAAAGTGGTTTTTCAACACTATCACAAGTGCAAAAGTGGTTTCCGGCACCAACACAAGTGCAAAAAGTGGTTTTTCAACACTAACACAAGTGCGAAAAGTGGTTTTTCAACACGACCACAAGGGCGAAAAGTGTTTTTCAACACTAACACAAGTGCGAAAAGTGGTTTTTCCACACTAATACAAGTGCAAAAGTGGTTTCCTGCACCAAAACAAGTGCGAAAAGTGGTTTTCAACACTTACACAAGTGCGAAAAGTGGTTTTTTCAACACTAACACAAGTGCATAACGTGGTTTTTCCACACTAATACAAGTGCAAAAGTGGTTTCCTGCACCAACACAAGTGCGAAAAGTGGTGTTTCAACACTAACACAAGTGCGAAAAGTGGTTTTTCAACATTATCACAAGTGCAAAAAGTGTTTTTTTTCACACTAATACAAGTGCAAAAGTGGTTTCCTGCACCAACACAAGTGCGAAAAGTGGTTTTTCAACACTAACACAAGTGCGAAAAGTGGTTTTTCACACCAACACAAGTGCGAAAAGTGGTTTTTCAACACTAACACAAGTGCGAAAAGTGGTTTTCCACACTAATACAAGTGCAAAAGTGGTTTCCTGCACCAACACAAGTGCGAAAAGTGGTTTTTCAACACTAACACAAGTGCGAAAAGTGGTTTTTCAACACTAACACAAGTGCGAAAAGTGGTTTTTCAACACTAACACAAGTGCAAAAGTGGTTTCCTGCACCAACACAAGTGCGAAAAGTGGTTTTTCAACACTAACACAAGTGCGAAAAGTGGTTTTTCAACACTATCACAAGTGCAAAAAGTGTTTTTTCCACACTAATACAAGTGCAAAAGTGGTTTCCTGCACCAACACAAGTGCGAAAAGTGGTTTTTCAACACTAACACAAGTGCGAAAAGTGGTTTTTCCACACTAATACAAGTGCAAAAGTGGTTTCCTGCACCAACACAAGTGAAAAAGGGTTTTTTCCACACTAATACAAGTGCAAAAGTGGTTACTGCACCAACACAAGTGCGAAAAGTGTTTTCAACACTAACACAAGAGCGAAAAGTGGTTTTTCCACACTAATACAAGTGCAAAAGTGGTTTCCTGCACCAACACAAGTGCGACAAGTGGTTTTTCAACACTAACACAAGTGCAAAAAGTGTTTTTTTCAACACTATCACAAGTGCAAAAAGTGTTTTTTCCACACTAATACAAGTGCAAAAGTGGTTTCCTGCACCAACACAAGTGCGAAAAGTGGTTTTTCAACACTAACACAAGTGCGAAAAAGTGGTTTTTCAACACTAACACAAGTGCGAAAAGTGGTTTTTCCACACTAATACATGTGCAAAAGTGGTTTCCTGCACCAACACAAGTGCAAAAAGTGGTTTTTCAACACCAACACAAGTGCGAAAAGTGGTTTTTCAACACTAATACAAGTGCAAAAGTGGTTTCCTGCACGAACACAAGTGCGAAAAGTGGATTTTCAACACTAACACAAGTGCGGAAAGTGGTTTTTCAACACTAACACAAGTGCAAAAGTGTTTTTCCTCACTAATACAAGTGCAAAAGTGGTTTTCCTGCACGCAACACAAGTGCGAAAAGTGGTTTTTCAACACTAACACAAGTGCGAAAAGTGGTTTTTCACACTAACACAAGTGCGAAAGTGGTTTTTCGACACTATCACAAGTGCAAAAAGTGTTTTTTCCACACTAATACAAGTGCAAAAGTGGTTTCCTGCACCAACACAAGTACGAAAAGTGGTTTTTCTACACTAATACAAGTGCGAAAAGTGGTTGTTCCACACTAATACAAGTGCAAAAGTGGTTTCCTGCACCAATACAAGTGCGAAAAGTGGTTTTTCAACACTAACACAAGTGCGAAAAGTGGTTTTTCAACACTAACACAAGTGCAAAAAGTGTTTTTTCCACACTAATACAAGTGCAAAAGTGGTTTCCTGCACCAATACAAGTGCGAAAAGTGGTTTTTCAACACTAACACAAGTGCGAAAAGTGGTTTTTCACACTAACACAAGTGCCAAAAGTGGTTTTTCAACACTATCACAAGTGCAAAAAGTGTTTTTTCCACACTAATACAAGTGTGAAAGTGGTTTTTCAACACTAACACTAGTGCGAAAAGTGGTTTTTTCAACACTAACACAAGTGCGAAAAGTGGTTTTTCAACACTAACACAAGTGCGAAAAGTGGTTTTTCTACACTAATACAAGTGCAAAAGTGGTTTCCTGCACCAACGCAAGGTGCGAAAAGTGGTTTTTTCAACACTAACACAAGTGCGAAAAGTGGTTTTTGGTTTTTCAACACTATCACAAGTGCAAAAGTGGTTTCCGGCACCAACACAAGTGCAAAAAGTGGTTTTTCAACACTAACACAAGTGCGAAAAGTGGTTTTTCAACACGAACACAAGGGCGAAAAGTGGTTTTTCAACACTAACACAAGTGCGAAAAGTGGTTTTTCCACACTAATACAAGTGCAAAAGTGGTTTCCTGCACCAAAACAAGTGCGAAAAGTGGTTTTTCAACACTTACACAAGTGCGAAAAGTGGTTTTTCAACACTAACACAAGTGCATAAAGTGGTTTTTCAACACTAACACAAGTGCATAAAGTGGTTTTTCCACACTAATACAAGTGCAAAAGTGGTTTCCTGCACCAACACAAGTGCGAAAAGTGGTGTTTCAACACTAACACAAGTGCGAAAAGTGGTTTTTCAACACTAACACAAGTGCAAAAAGTGTTTTTTCCACACTGATACAAGTGCAAAAGTGGTTTCCTGCACCAACACAAGTGCGAAAAGTGGTTTTTCAACACTAACACAAGTGCCAAAAGTGGTTTTTCAACACTATCACAAGTGCAAAAAGTGTTTTTTCCACGCTAATACAAGTGTGAAAAGTGGTTTTTCAACACTAACACTAGTGCGAAAAGTGGTTTTTCAACACTAACACAAGTGCGAAAAGTGGTTTTTCAACACTAACACAAGTGCGAAAAGTGGTTTTTCTACACTAATACAAGTGCAAAAGTGGTTTCCTGCACCAACACAAGTGCGAAAAGTGGTTTTTCAACACTAACACAAGTGCGAAAAGTGGTTTTTCAACACTATCACAAGTGCAAAAGTGGTTTCCGGCACCAATACAAGTGCAAAAAGTGGTTTTTCAACACTAACACAAGTGCGAAAAGTGGTTTTTCAACACGAACACAAGGGCGAAAAGTGGTTTTTCAACACTAACACAAGTGCGAAAAGTGGTTTTCCACACTAATACAAGTGCAAAAGTGGTTTCCTGCACCAAAACAAGTGCGAAAAGTGGTTTTTCAACACTTACACAAGTGCGAAAAGTGGTTTTTCAACACTAACAGAAGTGCATAAAGTGGTTTTTCCACACTAATACAAGTGCAAAAGTGGTTTCCTGCACCAACACAAGTGCGAAAAGTGGTGTTTCAACACTAACACAAGTGCGAAAAGTGGTTTTTCAACATTATCACAAGTGCAAAAAGTGTTTTTTTCACACTAATACAAGTGCAAAAGTGGTTTCCTACACCAACACAAGTGCGAAAAGTGGTTTTTCAACACTAACACAAGTGCGAAAAGTGGTTTTTCAACACTAACACAAGTGCGAAAAGTGGTTTTTCAACACTAACACAAGTGCGAAAAGTGGTTTTTCCACACTAATACAAGTGCAAAAGTGGTTTCCTGTACCAACACAAGTGAAAAAGTGTTTTTTCCACACTAATACAAGTGCAAAAGTGGTTTCCTGCACCAACACAAGTGCGAAAAGTGGTTTTTCAACACTAACACAAGTGCCAAAAGTGGTTTTTCAACACTATCACAAGTGCAAAAAGTGTTTTTTCCACACTAATACAAGTGTGCAAAGTGGTTTTTCAACACTAACACAAGTGCGAAAAGTGGTTTTTCAACACTAACACAAGTGCGAAAAGTGGTTTTTCAACACTAACACAAGTGCGAAAAGTGGTTTTTCTACACTAATACAAGTGCAAAAGTGGTTTCCTGCACCAACACAAGTGCGAAAAGTGGTTTTTCAACACTAACACAAGTGCGAAAAGTGGTTTTTCAACACTATCACAAGTGCAAAAGTGGTTTCCGGCACCAACACAAGTGCAAAAAGTGGTTTTTCAACACTAACACAAGTGCGAAAAGTGGTTTTTCAACACGAACACAAGGGCGAAAAGTGGTTTTTCAACACTAACACAAGTGCGAAAAGTGGTTTTTCCACACTAATACAAGTGCAAAAGTGGTTTCCTGCACCAAAACAAGTGCGAAAAGTGGTTTTTCAACACTTACACAAGTGCGAAAAGTGGTTTTTCAACACTAACACAAGTGCATAACGTGGTTTTTCCACACTAATACAAGTGCAAAAGTGGTTTCCTGCACCAACACAAGTGCGAAAAGTGGTGTTTCAACACTAACACAAGTGCGAAAAGTGGTTTTTCAACATTATCACAAGTGCAAAAAGTGTTTTTTTCACACTAATACAAGTGCAAAAGTGGTTTCCTGCACCAACACAAGTGCGAAAAGTGGTTTTTCAACACTAACACAAGTGCGAAAAGTGGTTTTTCAACACCAACACAAGTGCGAAAAGTGGTTTTTCAACACTAACACAAGTGCGAAAAGTGGTTTTTCCACACTAATACAAGTGCAAAAGTGGTTTCCTGCACCAACACAAGTGCGAAAAGTGGTTTTTCAACACTAACACAAGTGCGAAAAGTGGTTTTTCAACACTAACACAAGTGCGAAAAGTGGTTTTTCAACACTAACACAAGTGCAAAAGTGGTTTCCTGCACCAACACAAGTGCGAAAAGTGGTTTTTCAACACTAACACAAGTGCGAAAAGTGGTTTTTCAACACTATCACAAGTGCAAAAAGTGTTTTTTCCACACTAATACAAGTGCAAAAGTGGTTTCCTGCACCAACACAAGTGCGAAAAGTGGTTTTTCAACACTAACACAAGTGCGAAAAGTGGTTTTTCCACACTAATACAAGTGCAAAAGTGGTTTCCTGCACCAACACAAGTGAAAAAGGGTTTTTTCCACACTAATACAAGTGCAAAAGTGGTTTACTGCACCAACACAAGTGCGAAAAGTGGTTTTCAACACTAACACAAGAGCGAAAAGTGGTTTTTCCACACTAATACAAGTGCAAAAGTGGTTTCCTGCACCAACACAAGTGCGAAAAGTGGTTTTTCAACACTAACACAAGTGCGAAAAGTGGTTTTTCAACACTAACACAAGTGCGAAAAGTGGTTTTTCCACACTAATACATGTGCAAAAGTGGTTTCCTGCACCAACACAAGTGCAAAAAGTGGTTTTTCAACACCAACACAAGTGCGAAAAGTGGTTTTTCAACACTAATACAAGTGCAAAAGTGGTTTCCTGCACGAACACAAGTGCGAAAAGTGGATTTTCAACACTAACACAAGTGCGGAAAGTGGTTTTTCAACACTAACACAAGTGCGAAAAGTGTTTTTTCCTCACTAATACAAGTGCAAAAGTGGTTTCCTGCACCAACACAAGTGCGAAAAGTGGTTTTTCAACACTAACACAAGTGCGAAAAGTGGTTTTTCAACACTAACACAAGTGCGAAAAGTGGTTTTTCGACACTATCACAAGTGCAAAAAGTGTTTTTTCCACACTAATACAAGTGCAAAAGTGGTTTCCTGCACCAACACAAGTACGAAAAGTGGTTTTTCTACACTAAAACAAGTGCGAAAAGTGGTTGTTCCACACTAATACAAGTGCAAAAGTGGTTTCCTGCACCAATACAAGTGCGAAAAGTGGTTTTTCAACACTAACACAAGTGCGAAAAGTGGTTTTTCAACACTAACACAAGTGCAAAAAGTGTTTTTTCCACACTAATACAAGTGCAAAAGTGGTTTCCTGCACCAATACAAGTGCGAAAAGTGGTTTTTCAACACTAACACAAGTGCGAAAAGTGGTTTTTCAACACTAACACAAGTGCCAAAAGTGGTTTTTCAACACTATCACAAGTGCAAACAGTGTTTTTTCCACACTAATACAAGTGTGAAAAGTGGTTTTTCAACACTAACACTAGTGCGAAAAGTGGTTTTTCAACACTAACACAAGTGCGAAAAGTGGTTTTTCAACACTAACACAAGTGCGAAAAGTGGTTTTTCTACACTAATACAAGTGCAAAAGTGGTTTCCTGCACCAACACAAGTGCGAAAAGTGGTTTTTCAACACTAACACAAGTGCGAAAAGTGGTTTTTCAACACTATCACAAGTGCAAAAGTGGTTTCCGGCACCAACACAAGTGCAAAAAGTGGTTTTTCAACACTAACACAAGTGCGAAAAGTGGTTTTTCAACACGAACACACGGGCGAAAAGTGGTTTTTCAACACTAACACAAGTGCGAAAAGTGGTTTTTCCACACTAATACAAGTGCAAAAGTGGTTTCCTGCACCAAAACAAGTGCGAAAAGTGGTTTTTCAACACTTACACAAGTGCGAAAAGTGGTTTTTCAACACTAACACAAGTGCATAAAGTGGTTTTTCAACACTAACACAAGTGCATAAAGTGGTTTTTCCACACTAATACAAGTGCAAAAGTGGTTTCCTGCACCAACACAAGTGCGAAAAGTGGTGTTTCAACACTAACACAAGTGCGAAAAGTGGTTTTTCAACATTATCACAAGTGCAAAAAGTGTTTTTTTCACACTAATACAAGTGCAAAAGTGGTTTCCTACACCAACACAAGTGCGAAAAGTGGTTTTTCAACACTAACACAAGTGCGAAAAGTGGTTTTTCAACACTAACACAAGTGCGAAAAGTGGTTTTTCAACACTAACACAAGTGCGAAAAGTGGTTTTTCCACACTAATACAAGTGCAAAAGTGGTTTCCTGTACCAACACAAGTGAAAAAGTGTTTTTTCCACACTAATACAAGTGCAAAAGTGGTTTCCTGCACCAACACAAGTGCGAAAAGTGGTTTTTCAACACTAACACAAGTGCGAAAAGTGGTTTTTCAACACTAACACAAGTGCGAAAAGTGGTTTTTCAACACTAACACAAGTGCAAAAGTGGTTTCCTGCACCAACACAAGTGCGAAAAGTGGTTTTTCAACACTAACACAAGTGCGAACAGTGGTTTTCAACACTAACACAAGTGCAAAAAGTGTTTTTTCAACACTATCACAAGTGCAAAAAGTGTTTTTTCCACACTAATACAAGTGCAAAAGTGGTTTCCTGCACCAACACAAGTGCGAAAAGTGGTTTTTCAACACTAACACAAGTGCGAAAAGTGGTTTTTCAACACTAACACAAGTGCAAAAAGTGGTTTTTCCACACTAATACATGTGCAAAAGTGGTTTCCTGCACCAACACAAGTGCAAAAAGTGGTTTTTCAACACCAACACAAGTGCGAAAAGTGGTTTTTCAACACTAATACAAGTGCAAAAGTGGTTTCCTGCACCAACACAAGTGCGAAAAGTGGTTTTTCAACACTAACACAAGTGCGAAAAGTGGTTTTTCAACACTATCACAAGTGCAAAAGTGGTTTCCGGCACCAACACAAGTGCAAAAAGTGGTTTTTCAACACTAACACAAGTGCGAAAAGTGGTTTTTCAACACGAACACAAGGGCGAAAAGTGGTTTTTCAACACTAACACAAGTGCGAAAAGTGGTTTTTCCACACTAATACAAGTGCAAAAGTGGTTTCCTGCACCAAAACAAGTGCGAAAAGTGGTTTTTCAACACTTACACAAGTGCGAAAAGTGGTTTTTCAACACTAACACAAGTGCATAACATGGTTTTTCCACACTAATACAAGTGCAAAAGTGGTTTCCTGCACCAACACAAGTGCGAAAAGTGGTGTTTCAACACTAACACAAGTGCGAAAAGTGGTTTTTCAACATTATCACAAGTGCAAAAAGTGTTTTTTTCACACTAATACAAGTGCAAAAGTGGTTTCCTGCACCAACACAAGTGCGAAAAGTGGTTTTTCAACACTAACACAAGTGCGAAAAGTGGTTTTTCAAACACCAACACAAGTGCGAAAAGTGGTTTTTCAACACTAACACAAGTGCGAAAAGTGGTTTTTCCACACTAATACAAGTGCAAAAGTGGTTTCCTGCACCAACACAAGTGCGAAAAGTGGTTTTTCAACACTAACACAAGTGCGAAAAGTGGTTTTTCAACACTAACACAAGTGCGAAAAGTGGTTTTTCAACACTAACACAAGTGCAAAAGTGGTTTCCTGCACCAACACAAGTGCGAAAAGTGGTTTTTCAACACTAACACAAGTGCGAAAAGTGGTTTTTCAACACTATCACAAGTGCAAAAAGTGTTTTTTCCACACTAATACAAGTGCAAAAGTGGTTTCCTGCACCAACACAAGTGCGAAAAGTGGTTTTTCAACACTAACACAAGTGCGAAAAGTGGTTTTTCCACACTAATACAAGTGCAAAAGTGGTTTCCTGCACCAACACAAGTGAAAAAGGGTTTTTTCCACACTAATACAAGTGCAAAAGTGGTTTACTGCACCAACACAAGTGCGAAAAGTGGTTTTCAACACTAACACAAGAGCGAAAAGTGGTTTTTCCACACTAATACAAGTGCAAAAGTGGTTTCCTGCACCAACACAAGTGCGACAAGTGGTTTTTCAACACTAACACAAGTGCAAAAAGTGTTTTTTCAACACTATCACAAGTGCAAAAAGTGTTTTTTCCACACTAATACAAGTGCAAAAGTGGTTTCCTGCACCAACACAAGTGCGAAAAGTGGTTTTTCAACACTAACACAAGTGCGAAAAGTGGTTTTTCAACACTAACACAAGTGCGAAAAGTGGTTTTTCCACACTAATACATGTGCAAAAGTGGTTTCCTGCACCAACACAAGTGCAAAAAGTGGTTTTTCTACACCAACACAAGTGCGAAAAGTGGTTTTTCAACACTAATACAAGTGCAAAAGTGGTTTCCTGCACCAAAACAAGTGCGAAAAGTGGTTTTTCAACACTTACACAAGTGCGAAAAGTGGTTTTTCAACACTAACACAAGTGCATAACGTGGTTTTTCCACACTAATACAAGTGCAAAAGTGGTTTCCTGCACCAACACAAGTGCGAAAAGTGGTGTTTCAACACTAACACAAGTGCGAAAAGTGGTTTTTCAACATTATCACAAGTGCAAAAAGTGTTTTTTTCACACTAATACAAGTGCAAAAGTGGTTTCCTGCACCAACACAAGTGCGAAAAGTGGTTTTTCAACACTAACACAAGTGCGAAAAGTGGTTTTTCAACACCAACACAAGTGCGAAAAGTGGTTTTTCAACACTAACACAAGTGCGAAAAGTGGTTTTTCCACACTAATACAAGTGCAAAAGTGGTTTCCTGCACCAACACAAGTGCGAAAAGTGGTTTTTCAACACTAACACAAGTGCGAAAAGTGGTTTTTCAACACTAACACAAGTGCGAAAAGTGGTTTTTCAACACTAACACAAGTGCAAAAGTGGTTTCCTGCACCAACACAAGTGCGAAAAGTGGTTTTTCAACACTAACACAAGTGCGAAAAGTGGTTTTTCAACACTATCACAAGTGCAAAAAGTGTTTTTTCCACACTAATACAAGTGCAAAAGTGGTTTCCTGCACCAACACAAGTGCGAAAAGTGGTTTTTCAACACTAACACAAGTGCGAAAAGTGGTTTTTCCACACTAATACAAGTGCAAAAGTGGTTTCCTGCACCAACACAAGTGAAAAAGGGTTTTTTCCACACTAATACAAGTGCAAAAGTGGTTTACTGCACCAACACAAGTGCGAAAAGTGGTTTTCATCACTAACACAAGAGCGAAAAGTGGTTTTTCCACACTAATACAAGTGCAAAAGTGGTTTCCTGCACCAACACAAGTGCGAAAAGTGGTTTTTCAACACTAACACAAGTGCGAAAAGTGGTTTTTCCACACTAATACAAGTGCAAAAGTGGTTTCCTGCACCAACACAAGTGAAAAAGGGTTTTTTCCACACTAATACAAGTGCAAAAGTGGTTTACTGCACCAACACAAGTGCGAAAAGTGGTTTTCAACACTAACACAAGAGCGAAAAGTGGTTTTTCCACACTAATACAAGTGCAAAAGTGGTTTCCTGCACCAACACAAGTGCGACAAGTGGTTTTTCAACACTAACACAAGTGCAAAAAGTGTTTTTTCAACACTATCACAAGTGCAAAAAGTGTTTTTTCCACACTAATACAAGTGCAAAAGTGGTTTCCTGCACCAACACAAGTGCGAAAAGTGGTTTTTCAACACTAACACAAGTGCGAAAAGTGGTTTTTCAACACTAACACAAGTGCGAAAAGTGGTTTTTCCACACTAATACATGTGCAAAAGTGGTTTCCTGCACCAACACAAGTGCAAAAAGTGGTTTTTCAACACCAACACAAGTGCGAAAAGTGGTTTTTCAACACTAATACAAGTGCAAAAGTGGTTTCCTGCACCAAAACAAGTGCGAAAAGTGGTTTTTCAACACTTACACAAGTGCGAAAAGTGGTTTTTCAACACTAACACAAGTGCATAACGTGGTTTTTCCACACTAATACAAGTGCAAAAGTGGTTTCCTGCACCAACACAAGTGCGAAAAGTGGTGTTTCAACACTAACACAAGTGCGAAAAGTGGTTTTTCAACATTATCACAAGTGCAAAAAGTGTTTTTTTCACACTAATACAAGTGCAAAAGTGGTTTCCTGCACCAACACAAGTGCGAAAAGTGGTTTTTCAACACTAACACAAGTGCGAAAAGTGGTTTTTCAACACCAACACAAGTGCGAAAAGTGGTTTTTCAACACTAACACAAGTGCGAAAAGTGGTTTTTCCACACTAATACAAGTGCAAAAGTGGTTTCCTGCACCAACACAAGTGCGAAAAGTGGTTTTTCAACACTAACACAAGTGCGAAAAGTGGTTTTTCAACACTAACACAAGTGCGAAAAGTGGTTTTTCAACACTAACACAAGTGCAAAAGTGGTTTCCTGCACCAACACAAGTGCGAAAAGTGGTTTTTCAACACTAACACAAGTGCGAAAAGTGGTTTTTCAACACTATCACAAGTGCAAAAAGTGTTTTTTCCACACTAATACAAGTGCAAAAGTGGTTTCCTGCACCAACACAAGTGCGAAAAGTGGTTTTTCAACACTAACACAAGTGCGAAAAGTGGTTTTTCCACACTAATACAAGTGCAAAAGTGGTTTCCTGCACCAACACAAGTGAAAAAGGGTTTTTTCCACACTAATACAAGTGCAAAAGTGGTTTACTGCACCAACACAAGTGCGAAAAGTGGTTTTCATCACTAACACAAGAGCGAAAAGTGGTTTTTCCACACTAATACAAGTGCAAAAGTGGTTTCCTGCACCAACACAAGTGCGACAAGTGGTTTTTCAACACTAACACAAGTGCAAAAAGTGTTTTTTCAACACTATCACAAGTGCAAAAAGTGTTTTTTCCACACTAATACAAGTGCAAAAGTGGTTTCCTGCACCAACACAAGTGCGAAAAGTGGTTTTTCAACACTACCACAAGTGCGAAAAGTGGTTTTTCAACACTAACACAAGTGCGAAAAGTGGTTTTTCCACACTAATACATGTGCAAAAGTGGTTTCCTGCACCAACACAAGTGCAAAAAGTGGTTTTTCAACACCAACACAAGTGCGAAAAGTGGTTTTTCAACACTAATACAAGTGCAAAAGTGGTTTCCTGCACCAACACAAGTGCGAAAAGTGGTTTTTCAACACTAACACAAGTGCGGAAAGTGGTTTTTCAACACTAACACAAGTGCGAAAAGTGTTTTTTCCTCACTAATACAAGTGCAAAAGTGGTTTCCTGCACCAACACAAGTGCGAAAAGTGGTTTTTCAACACTAATACAAGTGCGAAAAGTGGTTTTTCCACACTAATACAAGTGCAAAAGTGGTTTCCTGCACCAACACAAGTGCGAAAAGTGGTTTTTCAACACTATCACAAGTGCGAAAAGTGGTTTTTCCACACTAATACAAGTGCGAAAAGTGGTTTTTCAACACTAACACAAGTGCGAAAAGTGGTTTTTCCACAATAATACAAGTGCAAAAGTGCTTTCCTGCACCAACACAAGTGCGAAAAGTGGTTTTTCAACACTAACACAAGTGCGAAAAGTGGTTTTCAACACTAACACAAGTGCAAAAAGTGGTTTTTCCACACTAATACAAGTGCAAAAGTGGTTTCCTGCACCAACACAAGTGGGACAAGTGGTTTTTCAACACTAACACAAGTGCAAAAAGTGTTTTTTCAACACTATCACAAGTGCAAAAAGTGTTTTTTCCACACAAATACAAGTGCAAAAGTGGTTTCCTGCACCAACACAAGTGCGAAAAGTGGTTTTTCAACACTAACACAAGTGCGAAAAGTGGTTTTTCAACACTAACACAAGTGCGAAAAGTGGTTTTTCCACACTAATACATGTGCAAAAGTGGTTTCCTGCACCAACACAAGTGCAAAAAGTGGTTTTTCAACACCAACACAAGTGCGAAAAGTGGTTTTTCAACACTAATACAAGTGCAAAAGTGGTTTCCTGCACGAACACAAGTGCGAAAAGTGGTTTTTCAACACTAACACAAGTGCGAAAAGTGGTTTTTCGACACTATCACAAGTGCAAAAAGTGTTTTTTCCACACTAATACAAGTGCAAAAGTGGTTTCCTGCACCAACACAAGTACGAAAAGTGGTTTTTCTACACTAATACAAGTGCGAAAAGTGGTTGTTCCACACTAATACAAGTGCAAAAGTGGTTTCCTGCACCAATACAAGTGCGAAAAGTGGTTTTTCAACACTAACACAAGTGCGAAAAGTGGTTTTTCAACACTAACACAAGTGCAAAAAGTGTTTTTTCCACACTGATACAAGTGCAAAAGTGGTTTCCTGCACCAACACAAGTGCGAAAAGTGGTTTTTCAACACTAACACAAGTGCCAAAAGTGGTTTTTCAACACTATCACAAGTGCAAAAAGTGTTTTTTCCACACTAATACAAGTGTGAAAAGTGGTTTTTCAACACTAACACTAGTGCGAAAAGTGGTTTTTCAACACTAACACAAGTGCGAAAAGTGGTTTTTCAACACTAACACAAGTGCGAAAAGTGGTTTTTCTACACTAATACAAGTGCAAAAGTGGTTTCCTGCACCAACACAAGTGCGAAAAGTGGTTTTTCAACACTAACACAAGTGCGAAAAGTGGTTTTTCAACACTATCACAAGTGCAAAAGTGGTTTCCGGCACCAACACAAGTGCAAAAAGTGGTTTTTCAACACTAACACAAGTGCGAAAAGTGGTTTTTCAACACGAACACAAGGGCGAAAAGTGGTTTTTCAACACTAACACAAGTGCGAAAAGTGGTTTTTCCACACTAATACAAGTGCAAAAGTGGTTTCCTGCACCAAAACAAGTGCGAAAAGTGGTTTTTCAACACTTACACAAGTGCGAAAAGTGGTTTTTCAACACTAACACAAGTGCATAAAGTGGTTTTTCAACACTAACACAAGTGCATAAAGTGGTTTTTCCACACTAATACAAGTGCAAAAGTGGTTTCCTGCACCAACACAAGTGCGAAAAGTGGTGTTTCAACACTAACACAAGTGCGAAAAGTGGTTTTTCAACATTATCACAAGTGCAAAAAGTGTTTTTTTCACACTAATACAAGTGCAAAAGTGGTTTCCTACACCAACACAAGTGCGAAAAGTGGTTTTTCAACACTAACACAAGTGCGAAAAGTGGTTTTTCAACACTAACACAAGTGCAAAAAGTGGTTTTTCAACACTAACACAAGTGCGAAAAGTGGTTTTTCCACACTAATACAAGTGCAAAAGTGGTTTCCTGTACCAACACAAGTGAAAAAGTGTTTTTTCCACACTAATACAAGTGCAAAAGTGGTTTCCTGCACCAACACAAGTGCGAAAAGTGGTTTTTCAACACTAACACAAGTGCGAAAAGTGGTTTTTCAACACTAACACAAGTGCGAAAAGTGGTTTTTCAACACTAACACAAGTGCAAAAGTGGTTTCCTGCACCAACACAAGTGCGAAAAGTGGTTTTTCAACACTAACACAAGTGCGAAAAGTGGTTTTTCCACACTAATACAAGTGCAAAAGTGGTTTCCTGCACCAACACAAGTGAAAAAGTGTTTTTTCCACACTAATACAAGTGCAAAAGTGGTTTCCTGCACCAACACAAGTGCGAAAAGTGGTTTTCAACACTAACACAAGTGCAAAAAGTGTTTTTTCAACACTATCACAAGTGCAAAAAGTGTTTTTTCCACACTAATACAAGTGCAAAAGTGGTTTCCTGCACCAACACAAGTGCGAAAAGTGGTTTTTCAACACTAACACAAGTGCGAAAAGTGGTTTTTCAACACTAACACAAGTGCAAAAAGTGGTTTTTCCACACTAATACATGTGCAAAAGTGGTTTCCTGCACCAACACAAGTGCAAAAAGTGGTTTTTCAACACCAACACAAGTGCGAAAAGTGGTTTTTCAACACTAATACAAGTGCAAAAGTGGTTTCCTGCACCAACACAAGTGCGAAAAGTGGTTTTTCAACACTAACACAAGTGCGGAAAGTGGTTTTTCAACACTAACACAAGTGCGAAAAGTGTTTTTTCCTCACTAATACAAGTGCAAAAGTGGTTTCCTGCACCAACACAAGTGCGAAAAGTGGTTTTTCAACACTAACACAAGTGCGAAAAGTGGTTTTTCAACACTAACACAAGTGCGAAAAGTGGTTTTTCGACACTATCACAAGTGCAAAAAGTGTTTTTTCCACACTAATACAAGTGCAAAAGTGGTTTCCTGCACCAACACAAGTGCGAAAAGTGGTTTTTCAACACTAATACAAGTGCGAAAAGTGGTTTTTCCACACTAATACAAGTGCAAAAGTGGTTTCCTGCAGCAACACAATTGCGAAAAGTGGTTTTTCAACACTATCACAAGTGCGAAAAGTGGTTTTTCAACACTAACACAAGTGCGAAAAGTGGTTTTTCAACACTAACACAAGTGCGAAAAGTGGTTTTTCCACACTAATACAAGTGCAAAAGTGGTTTCCTGCACCAACACAAGTGCGAAAAGTGGTTTTTCAACACTAACACAAGTGCGAAAAGTGGTTTTTCAACACTAACACAAGTGCGAAAAGTGGTTTTTCAACACTAACACAAGTGCGAAAAGTGGTTTTTCCACACTAATACAAGTGCAAAAGTGCTTTCCTGCACCAACACAAGTGCGAAAAGTGGTTTTTCAACACTAACACAAGTGCGAAAAGTGGTTTTTCAACACTAACACAAGTGCGAAAAGTGGTTTTTCCACACTAATACAAGTGCAAAAGTGGTTTCCTGCACCAACACAAGTGCGAAAAGTGGTTTTTCAACACTAACACAAGTGCGAAAAGTGGCTTTTCAACACTATCACAAGTGCGAAAAGTGTTTTTTCCACACTAATACAAGTGCAAAAGTGGTTTCTTGCACAAACACAAGTGCGAAAAGTGGTTTTTCAACACAAACACAAGTGCGAAAAGTGGTTTTTCAACACTAACACAAGTGCGAAAAGTGGTTTTTCAGCACTAACACAAGTGCAAAAAGTGGTTTTTCCACACTAATACAAGTGCAAAAGTGGTTTCCTGCACCAACACAAGTGCGAAAAGTGGTTTTTCAACACTAACACAAGTGCGAAAAGTGGTTTTTCAACACTATCACAAGTGCAAAAAGTGTTTTTTCCACACTAATACAAGTGCAAAAGTGGTTTCCTGCACCAACACAAGTGCGAAAAGTGGTTTTTCAACACTAACACAAGTGCGAAAAGTGGTTTTTCAACACTAACACAAGTGCGAAAAGTGGTTTTTCCACACTAATACAAGTGCAAAAGTGGTTTCCTGCACCAACACAAGTGCGAAAAGTGGTTTTTCAACACTAACACAAGTGCGAAAAGTGGTTTTTCAACACTAACACAAGTGCGAAAAGTGGTTTTTCCACACTAATACAAGTGCAAAAGTGGTTTCCTGCACCAACACAAGTGCGAAAAGTGGTTTTTCAACACTAACATAAGTGCGAAAAGTGGCTTTTCAACACTATCACAAGTGCAAAAAGTGTTTTTTCCACACTAATACAAGTGCAAAAGTGGTTTCCTGCACCAACACAAGTGCGAAAAGTGGTTTTTCAACACTAACACAAGTGCGAAAAGTGGTTTTTCAACACTAACACAAGTGCGAAAAGTGGTTTTAACACACAAATACAAGTGCAAAAGTGGTTTCCTGCACCAACACAGGTGCGAAAAGTGGTTTTTCAACACTAACACAAGTGCGAAAAGTGGTTTTTCAACACTATCACAAGTGCAAAAAGTGTTTTTCCACACTAATACAAGTGCAAAAGTGGTTTCCTGCACCAACACAAGTGCGAAAAGTGGTTTTTCAACACTAACACAAGTGCAAAAAGTGGTTTTTCAACACTAACACAAGTGCGAAAAGTGGTTTTACCACACTAATAAAAGTGCAAAACTGGTTTCCTGCACCAACACAAGTGCGAAAAGTGGTTTTTCAACACTAACACAAGTGCGAAAAGTGGTTTTTCAACACTATCACAAGTGCAAAAAGTGTTTTTTCCACACTAATACAAGTGCAAAAGTGGTTTCCTGCACCAAAACAAGTGCGAAAAGTGGTTTTTCCACAATAATGCAAGTGCAAAAGTGCTTTCCTGCACCAACACAAGTGCGAAAAGTGGTTTTTCAACACTAACACAAGTGCGAAAAGTGGTTTTCAACACTAACACAAGAGCGAAAAGTGGTTTTTCCACACTAATACAAGTGCAAAAGTGGTTTCCTGCACCAACACAAGTGCGACAAGTGGTTTTTCAACACTAACACAAGTGCAAAAAGTGTTTTTTCAACACTATCACAAGTGCAAAAAGTGTTTTTTCCACACTAATACAAGTGCAAAAGTGGTTTCCTGCACCAACACAAGTGCGAAAAGTGGTTTTTCAACACTAACACAAGTGCGAAAAGTGGTTTTTCAACACTAACACAAGTGCGAAAAGAGGTTTTTCCACACTAATACATGTGCAAAAGTGGTTTCCTGCACCAACACAAGTGCAAAAAGTGGTTTTTCAACACCAACACAAGTGCGAAAAGTGGTTTTTCAACACTAATACAAGTGCAAAAGTGGTTTCCTGCACCAACACAAGTGCGAAAAGTGGTTTTTCAACACTAACACAAGTGCGGAAAGTGGTTTTTCAACACTAACACAAGTGCGAAAAGTGTTTTTTCCTCACTAATACAAGTGCAAAAGTGGTTTCCTGCACCAACACAAGTGCGAAAAGTGGTTTTTCAACACTAACACAAGTGCGAAAAGTGGTTTTTCAACAATAACACAAGTGCGAAAAGTGGTTTTTCGACACTATCACAAGTGCAACAGTGTTTTTTCCACACTAATACAAGTGCAAAAGTGGTTTCCTGCACCAACACAAGTGAGAAAAGTGGTTTTTCAACACTAATACAAGTGCGAAAAGTGGTTTTTCCACACTAATACAAGTGCAAAAGTGGTTTCCTGCACCAATACAAGTGCGAAAAGTGGTTTTTCAACACTAACACAAGTGCGAAAAGTGGTTTTTCAACACTATCACAAGTGCAAATAGTGTTTTTTCCACACTAATACAAGTGCAAAAGTGGTTTCCTGCACCAACACAAGTGCGAAAAGTGGTTTTTCAACACTAACACAAGTGCGAAAAGTGGTTTTTCAACACTAACACAAGTACGAAAAGTGTTTTTTCCACACTAATACAAGTGCAAAAGTGGTTTCCTGCACCAACACAAGTGCAAAAAGTGGTTTTTCAACACTAACACAAGTGCGAAATGTGGTTTTTCAACACTAACACAAGTGCAAAAAGTGTTTTTTCCACACTAATACAAGTGCAAAAGTGGTTTCCTGCACCAACACAAGTGCGAAAAGTGGTTTTTCAACACTAACACAAGTGCGAAAAGTGTTTTTTCCACACTAATACAAGTGCAAAAGTGGTTTCCTGCACCAACACAAGTGCGAAAAGTGGTTTTTCAACACTAACACAAGTGCGAAAAGTGGTTTTTCAACACTAACACAAGTGCGAAAAGTGGTTTTTCAACACTAACACAAGTGCGAAAAGTGGTTTTTCAACACTAACACAAGTGCGAAAAGTGGTTTTTCCACACTAATACAAGTGCAAAAGTGGTTTCCTGCACCAACACAAGTGCGAAAAGTGGTTTTTCAACACTAACACAAGTGCGAAAAGTGGCTTTTCAACACTATCACAAGTGCGAAAAGTGTTTTTTCCACACTAATACAAGTGCAAAAGTGGTTTCTTGCACCAACACAAGTGTGAAAAGTGGTTTTTCAACACTAACACAAGTGCGAAAAGTGGTTTTTCAACACTAACACAAGTGCGAAAAGTGGTTTTTCAGCACTAACACAAGTGCGAAAAGTGGTTTTTCCACACTAATACAAGTGCAAAAGTGGTTTCCTGCACCAACACAAGTGCGAAAAGTGGTTTTTCAACACTAACACAAGTGCGAAAAGTGGTTTTTCAACACTATCACAAGTGCAAAAGTGGTTTCCGGCACCAACACAAGTGCAAAAAGTGGTTTTTCAACACTAACACAAGTGCGAAAAGTGGTTTTTCAACACGAACACAAGGGCGAAAAGTGGTTTTTCAACACTAACACAAGTGCGAAAAGTGGTTTTTCCACACTAATACAAGTGCAAAAGTGGTTTCCTGCACCAACACAAGTGCGAAAAGTGGTTTTTCAACACTAACACAAGTGCGAAAAGTGGTTTTTCAACACTAACACAAGTGCAAAAAGTGGTTTTTCAACACTAACACAAGTGCGAAAAGTGGTTTTTCCACACTAATACAAGTGCAAAAGTGGTTTCCTGCACCAACACAAGAGAAAAAGTGTTTTTTCCACACTAATACAAGTGCAAAAGTGGTTTCCTGCACCAACACAAGTGCGAAAAGTGGTTTTTCAACACTAACACAAGTGCGAAAAGTGGTTTTTCAACACTAACACAAGTGCGAAAAGTGGTTTTTCAACACTAACACAAGTGCAAAAAGTGGTTTTTCCACACTAATACAAGTGCAAAAGTGGTTTCTTGCACCAACACAAGTGCGAAAAGTGGTTTTTCAACACTAACACAAGTGCGAAAAGTGGTTTTTCAACACTAACACAAGTGCGAAAAGTGGTTTTTCAGCACTAACACAAGTGCGAAAAGTGGTTTTTCCACACTAATACAAGTGCAAAAGTGGTTTCCTGCACCAACACAAGTGCGAAAAGTGGTTTTTCAACACTAACACAAGTGCGAAAAGTGGTTTTTCAACACTATCACAAGTGCAAAAGTGGTTTCCGGCACCAACACAAGTGCAAAAAGTGGTTTTTCAACACTAACACAAGTGCGAAAAGTGGTTTTTCAACACGAACACAAGGGCGAAAAGTGGTTTTTCAACACTAACACAAGTGCGAAAAGTGGTTTTTCCACACTAATACAAGTGCAAAAGTGGTTTCCTGCACCAAAACAAGTGCGAAAAGTGGTTTTTCAACACTTACACAAGTGCGAAAAGTGGTTTTTCAACACTAACACAAGTGCATAAAGTGGTTTTTCCACACTAATACAAGTGCAAAAGTGGTTTCCTGCACCAACACAAGTGCGAAAAGTGGTGTTTCAACACTAACACAAGTGCGAAAAGTGGTTTTTCAACACTAACACAAGTGCAAAAAGTGGTTTTTCCACACTAATACATGTGCAAAAGTGGTTTCCTGCACCAACACAAGTGCAAAAAGTGGTTTTTCAACACCAACACAAGTGCGAAAAGTGGTTTTTCAACACTAATACAAGTGCAAAAGTGGTTTCCTGCACCAACACAAGTGCGAAAAGTGGTTTTTCAACACTAACACAAGTGCGGAAAGTGGTTTTTCAACACTAACACAAGTGCGAAAAGTGTTTTTTCCTCACTAATACAAGTGCAAAAGTGGTTTCCTGCACCAACACAAGTGCGAAAAGTGGTTTTTCAACACTAACACAAGTGCGAAAAGTGGTTTTTCAACACTAACACAAGTGCGAAAAGTGGTTTTTCGACACTATCACAAGTGCAAAAAGTGTTTTTTCCACACTAATACAAGTGCAAAAGTGGTTTCCTGCACCAACACAAGTGCGAAAAGTGGTTTTTCAACACTAATACAAGTGCGAAAAGTGGTTTTTCCACACTAATACAAGTGCAAAAGTGGTTTCCTGCAGCAACACAATTGCGAAAAGTGGTTTTTCAACACTATCACAAGTGCGAAAAGTGGTTTTTCAACACTAACACAAGTGCGAAAAGTGGTTTTTCAACACTAACACAAGTGCGAAAAGTGGTTTTTCCACACTAATACAAGTGCAAAAGTGGTTTCCTGCACCAACACAAGTGCGAAAAGTGGTTTTTCAACACTAACACAAGTGCGAAAAGTGGTTTTTCAACACTAACACAAGTGCGAAAAGTGGTTTTTCAACACTAACACAAGTGCGAAAAGTGGTTTTTCCACACTAATACAAGTGCAAAAGTGCTTTCCTGCACCAACACAAGTGCGAAAAGTGGTTTTTCAACACTAACACAAGTGCGAAAAGCGGTTTTTCAACACTAACACAAGTGCGAAAAGTGGTTTTTCCCCACTAATACAAGTGCAAAAGTGGTTTCCTGCACCAACACAAGTGCGAAAAGTGGTTTTTCAACACTAACACAAGTGCGAAAAGTGGCTTTTCAACACTATCACAAGTGCGAAAAGTGTTTTTTCCACACTAATACAAGTGCAAAAGTGGTTTCTTGCACAAACACAAGTGCGAAAAGTGGTTTTTCAACACTAACACAAGTGCGAAAAGTGGTTTTTCAACACTAACACAAGTGCGAAAAGTGGTTTTTCAGCACTAACACAAGTGCAAAAAGTGGTTTTTCCACACTAATACAAGTGCAAAAGTGGTTTCCTGCACCAACACAAGTGCGAAAAGTGGTTTTTCAACACTAACACAAGTGCGAAAAGTGGTTTTTCAACACTATCACAAGTGCAAAAAGTGTTTTTTCCACACTAATACAAGTGCAAAAGTGGTTTCCTGCACCAACACAAGTGCGAAAAGTGGTTTTTCAACACTAACACAAGTGCGAAAAGTGGTTTTTCAACACTAACACAAGTGCGAAAAGTGGTTTTTCAACACTAACACAAGTGCGAAAAGTGGTTTTTCAACACTATCACAAGTGCAAAAAGTGTTTTTTCCACACTAATACAAGTGCAAAAGTGGTTTCCTGCACCAACACAAGTGCGAAAAGTGGTTTTTCAACACTATCACAAGTGCGAAAAGTGGTTTTTCAACACTAACACAAGTGCGAAAAGTGGTTTTTCAACACTAACACAAGTGCGAAAAGTGGTTTTTCCACACTAATACAAGTGCAAAAGTGGTTTCCTGCACCAACACAAGTGCGAAAAGTGGTTTTTCAACACTAACACAAGTGCGAAAAGTGGTTTTTCAACACTATCACAAGTGCAAAAGTGGTTTCCGGCACCAACACAAGTGCAAAAAGTGGTTTTTCAACACTAACACAAGTGCGAAAAGTGGTTTTTCAACACGAACACAAGGGCGAAAAGTGGTTTTTCAACACTAACACAAGTGCGAAAAGTGGTTTTTCCACACTAATACAAGTGCAAAAGTGGTTTCCTGCACCAACACAAGTGCGAAAAGTGGTTTTTCAACACTAACACAAGTGCGAAAAGTGGTTTTTCAACACTAACACAAGTGCAAAAAGTGGTTTTTCAACACTAACACAAGTGCGAAAAGTGGTTTTTCCACACTAATACAAGTGCAAAAGTGGTTTCCTGCACCAACACAAGAGAAAAAGTGTTTTTTCCACACTAATACAAGTGCAAAAGTGGTTTCCTGCACCAACACAAGTGCGAAAAGTGGTTTTTCAACACTAACACAAGTGCGAAAAGTGGTTTTTCAACACTAACACAAGTGCGAAAAGTGGTTTTTCAACACTAACACAAGTGCAAAAAGTGGTTTTTCCACACTAATACAAGTGCAAAAGTGGTTTCCTGCACAAACACAAGTGCGAAAAGTGGTTTTTCAACACTAACACAAGTGCGAAAAGTGGTTTTTCAACACTAACACAAGTGCGAAAAGTGGTTTTTCAACACTAACACAAGTGCGAAAAGTGGTTTTTCAACACTAACACAAGTGCGAAAAGTGGTTTTTCCACACTAATACAAGTGCAAAAGTGGTTTCCTGCACCAACACAAGTGCGAAAAGTGGTTTTTCAACACTAACACAAGTGCGAAAAGTGGCTTTTCAACACTATCACAAGTGCGAAAAGTGTTTTTTCCACACTAATACAAGTGCAAAAGTGGTTTCTTGCACCAACACAAGTGTGAAAAGTGGTTTTTCAACACTAACACAAGTGCGAAAAGTGGTTTTTCAACACTAACACAAGTGCGAAAAGTGGTTTTTCAGCACTAACACAAGTGCGAAAAGTGGTTTTTCCACACTAATACAAGTGCAAAAGTGGTTTCCTGCACCAACACAAGTGCGAAAAGTGGTTTTTCAACACTAACACAAGTGCGAAAAGTGGTTTTTCAACACTATCACAAGTGCAAAAGTGGTTTCCGGCACCAACACAAGTGCAAAAAGTGGTTTTTCAACACTAACACAAGTGCGAAAAGTGGTTTTTCAACACGAACACAAGGGCGAAAAGTGGTTTTTCAACACTAACACAAGTGCGAAAAGTGGTTTTTCCACACTAATACAAGTGCAAAAGTGGTTTCCTGCACCAACACAAGTGCGAAAAGTGGTTTTTCAACACTAACACAAGTGCGAAAAGTGGTTTTTCAACACTAACACAAGTGCAAAAAGTGGTTTTTCAACACTAACACAAGTGCGAAAAGTGGTTTTTCCACACTAATACAAGTGCAAAAGTGGTTTCCTGCACCAACACAAGAGAAAAAGTGTTTTTTCCACACTAATACAAGTGCAAAAGTGGTTTCCTGCACCAACACAAGTGCGAAAAGTGGTTTTTCAACACTAACACAAGTGCGAAAAGTGGTTTTTCAACACTAACACAAGTGCGAAAAGTGGTTTTTCAACACTAACACAAGTGCAAAAAGTGGTTTTTCCACACTAATACAAGTGCAAAAGTGGTTTCTTGCACCAACACAAGTGCGAAAAGTGGTTTTTCAACACTAACACAAGTGCGAAAAGTGGTTTTTCAACACTAACACAAGTGCGAAAAGTGGTTTTTCAGCACTAACACAAGTGCGAAAAGTGGTTTTTCCACACTAATACAAGTGCAAAAGTGGTTTCCTGCACCAACACAAGTGCGAAAAGTGGTTTTTCAACACTAACACAAGTGCGAAAAGTGGTTTTTCAACACTATCACAAGTGCAAAAGTGGTTTCCGGCACCAACACAAGTGCAAAAAGTGGTTTTTCAACACTAACACAAGTGCGAAAAGTGGTTTTTCAACACGAACACAAGGGCGAAAAGTGGTTTTTCAACACTAACACAAGTGCGAAAAGTGGTTTTTCCACACTAATACAAGTGCAAAAGTGGTTTCCTGCACCAAAACAAGTGCGAAAAGTGGTTTTTCAACACTTACACAAGTGCGAAAAGTGGTTTTTCAACACTAACACAAGTGCATAAAGTGGTTTTTCCACACTAATACAAGTGCAAAAGTGGTTTCCTGCACCAACACAAGTGCGAAAAGTGGTGTTTCAACACTAACACAAGTGCGAAAAGTGGTTTTTCAACACTAACACAAGTGCAAAAAGTGGTTTTTCCACACTAATACATGTGCAAAAGTGGTTTCCTGCACCAACACAAGTGCAAAAAGTGGTTTTTCAACACCAACACAAGTGCGAAAAGTGGTTTTTCAACACTAATACAAGTGCAAAAGTGGTTTCCTGCACCAACACAAGTGCGAAAAGTGGTTTTTCAACACTAACACAAGTGCGGAAAGTGGTTTTTCAACACTAACACAAGTGCGAAAAGTGTTTTTTCCTCACTAATACAAGTGCAAAAGTGGTTTCCTGCACCAACACAAGTGCGAAAAGTGGTTTTTCAACACTAACACAAGTGCGAAAAGTGGTTTTTCAACACTAACACAAGTGCGAAAAGTGGTTTTTCGACACTATCACAAGTGCAAAAAGTGTTTTTTCCATACTAATACAAGTGCAAAAGTGGTTTCCTGCACCAACACAAGTGCGAAAAGTGGTTTTTCAACACTAATACAAGTGCGAAAAGTGGTTTTTCCACACTAATACAAGTGCAAAAGTGGTTTCCTGCAGCAACACAATTGCGAAAAGTGGTTTTTCAACACTATCACAAGTGCGAAAAGTGGTTTTTCAACACTAACACAAGTGCGAAAAGTGGTTTTTCAACACTAACACAAGTGCGAAAAGTGGTTTTTCCACACTAATACAAGTGCAAAAGTGGTTTCCTGCACCAACACAAGTGCGAAAAGTGGTTTTTCAACACTAACACAAGTGCGAAAAGTGGTTTTTCAACACTAACACAAGTGCGAAAAGTGGTTTTTCAACACTAACACAAGTGCGAAAAGTGGTTTTTCCACACTAATACAAGTGCAAAAGTGCTTTCCTGCACCAACACAAGTGCGAAAAGTGGTTTTTCAACACTAACACAAGTGCGAAAAGTGGTTTTTCAACACTAACACAAGTGCGAAAAGTGGTTTTTCCCCACTAATACAAGTGCAAAAGTGGTTTCCTGCACCAACACAAGTGCGAAAAGTGGTTTTTCAACACTAACACAAGTGCGAAAAGTGGCTTTTCAACACTATCACAAGTGCGAAAAGTGTTTTTTCCACACTAATACAAGTGCAAAAGTGGTTTCTTGCACAAACACAAGTGCGAAAAGTGGTTTTTCAACACTAACACAAGTGCGAAAAGTGGTTTTTCAACACTAACACAAGTGCGAAAAGTGGTTTTTCAGCACTAACACAAGTGCAAAAAGTGGTTTTTCCACACTAATACAAGTGCAAAAGTGGTTTCCTGCACCAACACAAGTGCGAAAAGTGGTTTTTCAACACTAACACAAGTGCGAAAAGTGGTTTTTCAACACTATCACAGGTGCAAAAAGTGTTTTTTCCACACTAATACAAGTGCAAAAGTGGTTTCCTGCACCAACACAAGTGCGAAAAGTGGTTTTTCAACACTAACACAAGTGCGAAAAGTGGTTTTTCAACACTAACACAAGTGCGAAAAGTGGTTTTTCAACACTAACACAAGTGCGAAAAGTGGTTTTTCAACACTATCACAAGTGCAAAAAGTGTTTTTTCCACACTAATACAAGTGCAAAAGTGGTTTCCTGCACCAACACAAGTGCGAAAAGTGGTTTTTCAACACTATCACAAGTGCGAAAAGTGGTTTTTCAACACTAACACAAGTGCGAAAAGTGGTTTTTCAACACTAACACAAGTGCGAAAAGTGGTTTTTCCACACTAATACAAGTGCAAAAGTGGTTTCCTGCACCAACACAAGTGCGAAAAGTGGTTTTTCAACACTAACACAAGTGCGAAAAGTGGTTTTTCAACACTATCACAAGTGCAAAAGTGGTTTCCGGCACCAACACAAGTGCAAAAAGTGGTTTTTCAACACTAACACAAGTGCGAAAAGTGGTTTTTCAACACGAACACAAGGGCGAAAAGTGGTTTTTCAACACTAACACAAGTGCGAAAAGTGGTTTTTCCACACTAATACAAGTGCAAAAGTGGTTTCCTGCACCAACACAAGTGCGAAAAGTGGTTTTTCAACACTAACACAAGTGCGAAAAGTGGTTTTTCAACACTAACACAAGTGCAAAAAGTGGTTTTTCAACACTAACACAAGTGCGAAAAGTGGTTTTTCCACACTAATACAAGTGCAAAAGTGGTTTCCTGCACCAACACAAGAGAAAAAGTGTTTTTTCCACACTAATACAAGTGCAAAAGTGGTTTCCTGCACCAACACAAGTGCGAAAAGTGGTTTTTCAACACTAACACAAGTGCGAAAAGTGGTTTTTCAACACTAACACAAGTGCGAAAAGTGGTTTTTCAACACTAACACAAGTGCAAAAAGTGGTTTTTCCACACTAATACAAGTGCAAAAGTGGTTTCTTGCACCAACACAAGTGCGAAAAGTGGTTTTTCAACACTAACACAAGTGCGAAAAGTGGTTTTTCAACACTAACACAAGTGCGAAAAGTGGTTTTTCAGCACTAACACAAGTGCGAAAAGTGGTTTTTCCACACTAATACAAGTGCAAAAGTGGTTTCCTGCACCAACACAAGTGCGAAAAGTGGTTTTTCAACACTAACACAAGTGCGAAAAGTGGTTTTTCAACACTATCACAAGTGCAAAAGTGGTTTCCGGCACCAACACAAGTGCAAAAAGTGGTTTTTCAACACTAACACAAGTGCGAAAAGTGGTTTTTCAACACGAACACAAGGGCGAAAAGTGGTTTTTCAACACTAACACAAGTGCGAAAAGTGGTTTTTCCACACTAATACAAGTGCAAAAGTGGTTTCCTGCACCAAAACAAGTGCGAAAAGTGGTTTTTCAACACTTACACAAGTGCGAAAAGTGGTTTTTCAACACTAACACAAGTGCATAAAGTGGTTTTTCCACACTAATACAAGTGCAAAAGTGGTTTCCTGCACCAACACAAGTGCGAAAAGTGGTGTTTCAACACTAACACAAGTGCGAAAAGTGGTTTTTCAACACTAACACAAGTGCAAAAAGTGGTTTTTCCACACTAATACATGTGCAAAAGTGGTTTCCTGCACCAACACAAGTGCAAAAAGTGGTTTTTCAACACCAACACAAGTGCGAAAAGTGGTTTTTCAACACTAATACAAGTGCAAAAGTGGTTTCCTGCACCAACACAAGTGCGAAAAGTGGTTTTTCAACACTAACACAAGTGCGGAAAGTGGTTTTTCAACACTAACACAAGTGCGAAAAGTGTTTTTTCCTCACTAATACAAGTGCAAAAGTGGTTTCCTGCACCAACACAAGTGCGAAAAGTGGTTTTTCAACACTAACACAAGTGCGAAAAGTGGTTTTTCAACACTAACACAAGTGCGAAAAGTGGTTTTTCGACACTATCACAAGTGCAAAAAGTGTTTTTTCCACACTAATACAAGTGCAAAAGTGGTTTCCTGCACCAACACAAGTGCGAAAAGTGGTTTTTCAACACTAATACAAGTGCGAAAAGTGGTTTTTCCACACTAATACAAGTGCAAAAGTGGTTTCCTGCAGCAACACAATTGCGAAAAGTGGTTTTTCAACACTATCACAAGTGCGAAAAGTGGTTTTTCAACACTAACACAAGTGCGAAAAGTGGTTTTTCAACACTAACACAAGTGCGAAAAGTGGTTTTTCCACACTAATACAAGTGCAAAAGTGGTTTCCTGCACCAACACAAGTGCGAAAAGTGGTTTTTCAACACTAACACAAGTGCGAAAAGTGGTTTTTCAACACTAACACAAGTGCGAAAAGTGGTTTTTCAACACTAACACAAGTGCGAAAAGTGGTTTTTCCACACTAATACAAGTGCAAAAGTGCTTTCCTGCACCAACACAAGTGCGAAAAGTGGTTTTTCAACACTAACACAAGTGCGAAAAGTGGTTTTTCAACACTAACACAAGTGCGAAAAGTGGTTTTTCCCCACTAATACAAGTGCAAAAGTGGTTTCCTGCACCAACACAAGTGCGAAAAGTGGTTTTTCAACACTAACACAAGTGCGAAAAGTGGCTTTTCAACACTATCACAAGTGCGAAAAGTGTTTTTTCCACACTAATACAAGTGCAAAAGTGGTTTCTTGCACAAACACAAGTGCGAAAAGTGGTTTTTCAACACTAACACAAGTGCGAAAAGTGGTTTTTCAACACTAACACAAGTGCGAAAAGTGGTTTTTCCACACTAATACAAGTGCAAAAGTGGTTTCCTGCACCAACACAAGTGCGAAAAGTGGTTTTTCAACACTAACACAAGTGCGAAAAGTGGTTTTTCAACACTAACACAAGTGCGAAAAGTGGTTTTTCCACACTAATACAAGTGCAAAAGTGGTTTCCTGCACCAACACAAGTGCGAAAAGTGGTTTTTCAACACTAACATAAGTGCGAAAAGTGGCTTTTCAACACTATCACAAGTGCAAAAAGTGTTTTTTCCACACTAATACAAGTGCAAAAGTGGTTTCCTGCACCAACACAAGTGCGAAAAGTGGTTTTTCAACACTAACACAAGTGCGAAAAGTGATTTTTCAACACTAACACAAGTGCGAAAAGTGGTTTTAACACACAAATACAAGTGCAAAAGTGGTTTCCTGCACCAACACAGGTGCGAAAAGTGGTTTTTCAACACTAACACAAGTGCGAAAAGTGGTTTTTCAACACTATCACAAGTGCAAAAAGTGTTTTTCCACACTAATACAAGTGCAAAAGTGGTTTCCTGCACCAACACAAGTGCGAAAAGTGGTTTTTCAACACTAACACAAGTGCGAAAAGTGGTTTTTCAACACTAACACAAGTGCGAAAAGTGGTTTTACCACACTAATAAAAGTGCAAAACTGGTTTCCTGCACCAACACAAGTGCGAAAAGTGGTTTTTCAACACTAACACAAGTGCGAAAAGTGGTTTTTCAACACTATCACAAGTGCAAAAAGTGTTTTTTCCACACTAATACAAGTGCAAAAGTGGTTTCCTGCACCAAAACAAGTGCGAAAAGTGGTTTTTCCACAATAATGCAAGTGCAAAAGTGCTTTCCTGCACCAACACAAGTGCGAAAAGTGGTTTTTCAACACTAACACAAGTGCGAAAAGTGGTTTTCAACACTAACACAAGAGCGAAAAGTGGTTTTTCCACACTAATACAAGTGCAAAAGTGGTTTCCTGCACCAACACAAGTGCGACAAGTGGTTTTTCAACACTAACACAAGTGCAAAAAGTGTTTTTTCAACACTATCACAAGTGCAAAAAGTGTTTTTTCCACACTAATACAAGTGCAAAAGTGGTTTCCTGCACCAACACAAGTGCGAAAAGTGGTTTTTCAACACTAACACAAGTGCGAAAAGTGGTTTTTCAACACTAACACAAGTGCGAAAAGAGGTTTTTCCACACTAATACATGTGCAAAAGTGGTTTCCTGCACCAACACAAGTGCAAAAAGTGGTTTTTCAACACCAACACAAGTGCGAAAAGTGGTTTTTCAACACTAATACAAGTGCAAAAGTGGTTTCCTGCACCAACACAAGTGCGAAAAGTGGTTTTTCAACACTAACACAAGTGCGGAAAGTGGTTTTTCAACACTAACACAAGTGCGAAAAGTGTTTTTTCCTCACTAATACAAGTGCAAAAGCGGTTTCCTGCACCAACACAAGTGCGAAAAGTGGTTTTTCAACACTAACACAAGTGCGAAAAGTGGTTTTTCAACAATAACACAAGTGCGAAAAGTGGTTTTTCGACACTATCACAAGTGCAACAGTGTTTTTTCCACACTAATACAAGTGCAAAAGTGGTTTCCTGCACCAACACAAGTGAGAAAAGTGGTTTTTCAACACTAATACAAGTGCGAAAAGTGGTTTTTCCACACTAATACAAGTGCAAAAGTGGTTTCCTGCACCAATACAAGTGCGAAAAGTGGTTTTTCAACACTAACACAAGTGCGAAAAGTGGTTTTTCAACACTATCACAAGTGCAAATAGTGTTTTTTCCACACTAATACAAGTGCAAAAGTGGTTTCCTGCACCAACACAAGTGCGAAAAGTGGTTTTTCAACACTAACACAAGTGCGAAAAGTGGTTTTTCAACACTAACACAAGTACGAAAAGTGTTTTTTCCACACTAATACAAGTGCAAAAGTGGTTTCCTGCACCAACACAAGTGCAAAAAGTGGTTTTTCAACACTAACACAAGTGCGAAATGTGGTTTTTTCAACACTAACACAAGTGCAAAAAGTGTTTTTTCCACACTAATACAAGTGCAAAAGTGGTTTCCTGCACCAACACAAGTGCGAAAAGTGGTTTTTCAACACTAACACAAGTGCGAAAAGTGTTTTTTCCACACTAATACAAGTGCAAAAGTGGTTTCCTGCACCAACACAAGTGCGAAAAGTGGTTTTTCAACACTAACACAAGTGCGAAAAGTGGGTTTTTCAACACTAACACAAGTGCGAAAAGTGGTTTTTCAACACTAACACAAGTGCGAAAAGTGGTTTTTCAACACTAACACAAGTGCGAAAAGTGGTTTTTCCACACTAATACAAGTGCAAAAGTGGTTTCCTGCACCAACACAAGTGCGAAAAGTGGTTTTTCAACACTAACACAAGTGCGAAAAGTGGCTTTTCAACACTATCACAAGTGCGAAAAGTGTTTTTTCCACACTAATACAAGTGCAAAAGTGGGTTTCTTGCACCAACACAAGTGTGAAAAGTGGTTTTTCAACACTAACACAAGTGCGAAAAGTGGTTTTTCAACACTAACACAAGTGCGAAAAGTGGTTTTTCAGCACTAACACAAGTGCGAAAAGTGGTTTTTCCACACTAATACAAGTGCAAAAGTGGTTTCCTGCACCAACACAAGTGCGAAAAGTGGTTTTTTCAACACTAACACAAGTGCGAAAAGTGGTTTTTCAACACTATCACAAGTGCAAAAGTGGTTTCCGGCACCAACACAGGTGCGAAAAGTGGTTTTTCAACACTAACACAAGTGCGAAAAGTGGTTTTTCAACACTATCACAAGTGCAAAAAGTGTTTTTCCACACTAATACAAGTGCAAAAGTGGTTTCCTGCACCAACACAAGTGCGAAAAGTGGTTTTTCAACACTAACACAAGTGCGAAAAGTGGTTTTTCAACACTAACACAAGTGCGAAAAGTGGTTTTACCACACTAATAAAAGTGCAAAACTGGTTTCCTGCACCAACACAAGTGCGAAAAGTGGTTTTTCAACACTAACACAAGTGCGAAAAGTGGTTTTTCAACACTATCACAAGTGCAAAAAGTGTTTTTTCCACACTAATACAAGTGCAAAAGTGGTTTCCTGCACCAAAACAAGTGCGAAAAGTGGTTTTTCCACAATAATGCAAGTGCAAAAGTGCTTTCCTGCACCAACACAAGTGCGAAAAGTGGTTTTTCAACACTAACACAAGTGCGAAAAGTGGTTTTCAACACTAACACAAGAGCGAAAAGTGGTTTTTCCACACTAATACAAGTGCAAAAGTGGTTTCCTGCACCAACACAAGTGCGACAAGTGGTTTTTCAACACTAACACAAGTGCAAAAAGTGTTTTTTCAACACTATCACAAGTGCAAAAAGTGTTTTTTCCACACTAATACAAGTGCAAAAGTGGTTTCCTGCACCAACACAAGTGCGAAAAGTGGTTTTTCAACACTAACACAAGTGCGAAAAGTGGTTTTTCAACACTAACACAAGTGCGAAAAGAGGTTTTTCCACACTAATACATGTGCAAAAGTGGTTTCCTGCACCAACACAAGTGCAAAAAGTGGTTTTTCAACACCAACACAAGTGCGAAAAGTGGTTTTTCAACACTAATACAAGTGCAAAAGTGGTTTCCTGCACCAACACAAGTGCGAAAAGTGGTTTTTCAACACTAACACAAGTGCGGAAAGTGGTTTTTCAACACTAACACAAGTGCGAAAAGTGTTTTTTCCTCACTAATACAAGTGCAAAAGCGGTTTCCTGCACCAACACAAGTGCGAAAAGTGGTTTTTCAACACTAACACAAGTGCGAAAAGTGGTTTTTCAACAATAACACAAGTGCGAAAAGTGGTTTTTCGACACTATCACAAGTGCAACAGTGTTTTTTCCACACTAATACAAGTGCAAAAGTGGTTTCCTGCACCAACACAAGTGAGAAAAGTGGTTTTTCAACACTAATACAAGTGCGAAAAGTGGTTTTTCCACACTAATACAAGTGCAAAAGTGGTTTCCTGCACCAATACAAGTGCGAAAAGTGGTTTTTCAACACTAACACAAGTGCGAAAAGTGGTTTTTCAACACTATCACAAGTGCAAATAGTGTTTTTTCCACACTAATACAAGTGCAAAAGTGGTTTCCTGCACCAACACAAGTGCGAAAAGTGGTTTTTCAACACTAACACAAGTGCGAAAAGTGGTTTTTCAACACTAACACAAGTACGAAAAGTGTTTTTTCCACACTAATACAAGTGCAAAAGTGGTTTCCTGCACCAACACAAGTGCAAAAAGTGGTTTTTCAACACTAACACAAGTGCGAAATGTGGTTTTTCAACACTAACACAAGTGCAAAAAGTGTTTTTTCCACACTAATACAAGTGCAAAAGTGGTTTCCTGCACCAACACAAGTGCGAAAAGTGGTTTTTCAACACTAACACAAGTGCGAAAAGTGTTTTTTCCACACTAATACAAGTGCAAAAGTGGTTTCCTGCACCAACACAAGTGCGAAAAGTGGTTTTTCAACACTAACACAAGTGCGAAAAGTGGTTTTTCAACACTAACACAAGTGCGAAAAGTGGTTTTTCAACACTAACACAAGTGCGAAAAGTGGTTTTTCAACACTAACACAAGTGCGAAAAGTGGTTTTTCCACACTAATACAAGTGCAAAAGTGGTTTCCTGCACCAACACAAGTGCGAAAAGTGGTTTTTCAACACTAACACAAGTGCGAAAAGTGGCTTTTCAACACTATCACAAGTGCGAAAAGTGTTTTTTCCACACTAATACAAGTGCAAAAGTGGTTTCTTGCACCAACACAAGTGTGAAAAGTGGTTTTTCAACACTAACACAAGTGCGAAAAGTGGTTTTTCAACACTAACACAAGTGCGAAAAGTGGTTTTTCAGCACTAACACAAGTGCGAAAAGTGGTTTTTCCACACTAATACAAGTGCAAAAGTGGTTTCCTGCACCAACACAAGTGCGAAAAGTGGTTTTTCAACACTAACACAAGTGCGAAAAGTGGTTTTTCAACACTATCACAAGTGCAAAAGTGGTTTCCGGCACCAACACAGGTGCGAAAAGTGGTTTTTCAACACTAACACAAGTGCGAAAAGTGGTTTTTCAACACTATCACAAGTGCAAAAAGTGTTTTTCCACACTAATACAAGTGCAAAAGTGGTTTCCTGCACCAACACAAGTGCGAAAAGTGGTTTTTCAACACTAACACAAGTGCGAAAAGTGGTTTTTCAACACTAACACAAGTGCGAAAAGTGGTTTTACCACACTAATAAAAGTGCAAAACTGGTTTCCTGCACCAACACAAGTGCGAAAAGTGGTTTTTCAACACTAACACAAGTGCGAAAAGTGGTTTTTCAACACTATCACAAGTGCAAAAAGTGTTTTTTCCACACTAATACAAGTGCAAAAGTGGTTTCCTGCACCAAAACAAGTGCGAAAAGTGGTTTTTCCACAATAATGCAAGTGCAAAAGTGCTTTCCTGCACCAACACAAGTGCGAAAAGTGGTTTTTCAACACTAACACAAGTGCGAAAAGTGGTTTTCAACACTAACACAAGAGCGAAAAGTGGTTTTTCCACACTAATACAAGTGCAAAAGTGGTTTCCTGCACCAACACAAGTGCGACAAGTGGTTTTTCAACACTAACACAAGTGCAAAAAGTGTTTTTTCAACACTATCACAAGTGCAAAAAGTGTTTTTTCCACACTAATACAAGTGCAAAAGTGGTTTCCTGCACCAACACAAGTGCGAAAAGTGGTTTTTCAACACTAACACAAGTGCGAAAAGTGGTTTTTCAACACTAACACAAGTGCGAAAAGAGGTTTTTCCACACTAATACATGTGCAAAAGTGGTTTCCTGCACCAACACAAGTGCAAAAAGTGGTTTTTCAACACCAACACAAGTGCGAAAAGTGGTTTTTCAACACTAATACAAGTGCAAAAGTGGTTTCCTGCACCAACACAAGTGCGAAAAGTGGTTTTTCAACACTAACACAAGTGCGGAAAGTGGTTTTTCAACACTAACACAAGTGCGAAAAGTGTTTTTTTCCTCACTAATACAAGTGCAAAAGCGGTTTCCTGCACCAACACAAGTGCGAAAAGTGGTTTTTCAACACTAACACAAGTGCGAAAAGTGGTTTTTCAACAATAACACAAGTGCGAAAAGTGGTTTTTCGACACTATCACAAGTGCAACAGTGTTTTTTCCACACTAATACAAGTGCAAAAGTGGTTTCCTGCACCAACACAAGTGAGAAAAGTGGTTTTTCAACACTAATACAAGTGCGAAAAGTGGTTTTTCCACACTAATACAAGTGCAAAAGTGGTTTCCTGCACCAATACAAGTGCGAAAAGTGGTTTTTCAACACTAACACAAGTGCGAAAAGTGGTTTTTCAACACTATCACAAGTGCAAATAGTGTTTTTTCCACACTAATACAAGTGCAAAAGTGGTTTCCTGCACCAACACAAGTGCGAAAAGTGGTTTTTCAACACTAACACAAGTGCGAAAAGTGGTTTTTCAACACTAACACAAGTACGAAAAGTGTTTTTTCCACACTAATACAAGTGCAAAAGTGGTTTCCTGCACCAACACAAGTGCAAAAAGTGGTTTTTCAACACTAACACAAGTGCGAAATGTGGTTTTTCAACACTAACACAAGTGCAAAAAGTGTTTTTTCCACACTAATACAAGTGCAAAAGTGGTTTCCTGCACCAACACAAGTGCGAAAAGTGGTTTTTCAACACTAACACAAGTGCGAAAAGTGTTTTTTCCACACTAATACAAGTGCAAAAGTGGTTTCCTGCACCAACACAAGTGCGAAAAGTGGTTTTTCAACACTAACACAAGTGCGAAAAGTGGTTTTTCAACACTAACACAAGTGCGAAAAGTGGTTTTTCAACACTAACACAAGTGCGAAAAGTGGTTTTTCAACACTAACACAAGTGCGAAAAGTGGTTTTTCCACACTAATACAAGTGCAAAAGTGGTTTCCTGCACCAACACAAGTGCGAAAAGTGGTTTTTCAACACTAACACAAGTGCGAAAAGTGGCTTTTCAACACTATCACAAGTGCGAAAAGTGTTTTTTCCACACTAATACAAGTGCAAAAGTGGTTTCTTGCACCAACACAAGTGTGAAAAGTGGTTTTTCAACACTAACACAAGTGCGAAAAGTGGTTTTTCAACACTAACACAAGTGCGAAAAGTGGTTTTTCAGCACTAACACAAGTGCGAAAAGTGGTTTTTCCACACTAATACAAGTGCAAAAGTGGTTTCCTGCACCAACACAAGTGCGAAAAGTGGTTTTTCAACACTAACACAAGTGCGAAAAGTGGTTTTTCAACACTATCACAAGTGCAAAAGTGGTTTCCGGCACCAACACAAGTGCAAAAAGTGGTTTTTCAACACTAACACAAGTGCGAAAAGTGGTTTTTCAACACGAACACAAGGGCGAAAAGTGGTTTTTCAACACTAACACAAGTGCGAAAAGTGGTTTTTCCACACTAATACAAGTGCAAAAGTGGTTTCCTGCACCAACACAAGTGCGAAAAGTGGTTTTTCAACACTAACACAAGTGCGAAAAGTGGTTTTTCAACACTAACACAAGTGCGAAAAGTGGTTTTTCCACACTAATACAAGTGCAAAAGTGGTTTCCTGCACCAACACAAGAGAAAAAGTGTTTTTTCCACACTAATACAAGTGCAAAAGTGGTTTCCTGCACCAACACAAGTGCGAAAAGTGGTTTTTCAACACTAACACAAGTGCGAAAAGTGGTTTTTCAACACTAACACAAGTGCGAAAAGTGGTTTTTCAACACTAACACAAGTGCAAAAAGTGGTTTTTCCACACTAATACAAGTGCAAAAGTGGTTTCTTGCACCAACACAAGTGCGAAAAGTGGTTTTTCAACACTAACACAAGTGCGAAAAGTGGTTTTTCAACACTAACACAAGTGCGAAAAGTGGTTTTTCAGCACTAACACAAGTGCGAAAAGTGGTTTTTCCACACTAATACAAGTGCAAAAGTGGTTTCCTGCACCAACACAAGTGCGAAAAGTGGTTTTTCAACACTAACACAAGTGCGAAAAGTGGTTTTTCAACACTATCACAAGTGCAAAAGTGGTTTCCGGCACCAACACAAGTGCAAAAAGTGGTTTTTCAACACTAACACAAGTGCGAAAAGTGGTTTTTCAACACGAACACAAGGGCGAAAAGTGGTTTTTCAACACTAACACAAGTGCGAAAAGTGGTTTTTCCACACTAATACAAGTGCAAAAGTGGTTTCCTGCACCAAAACAAGTGCGAAAAGTGGTTTTTCAACACTTACACAAGTGCGAAAAGTGGTTTTTCAACACTAACACAAGTGCATAAAGTGGTTTTTCCACACTAATACAAGTGCAAAAGTGGTTTCCTGCACCAACACAAGTGCGAAAAGTGGTGTTTCAACACTAACACAAGTGCGAAAAGTGGTTTTTCAATATTATCACAAGTGCAAAAAGTGTTTTTTTCACACTAATACAAGTGCAAAAGTGGTTTCCTGCACCAACACAAGTGCGAAAAGTGGTTTTTCAACACTAACACAAATGCGAAAAGTGGTTTTTCAACACTAACACAAGTGCGAAAAGTGGTTTTTCAACACTAACACAAGTGCAAAAGTGGTTTCCTGCACCAACACAAGTGAAAAAGTGTTTTTTCCACACTAATACAAGTGCAAAAGTGGTTTCCTGCACCAACACAAGTGCGAAAAGTGGTTTTTCAACACTAACACAAGTGCGAAAAGTGGTTTTTCAACACTAACACAAGTGCGAAAAGTGGTTTTTCAACACTAACACAAGTGCAAAAAGTGGTTTTTCCACACTAATACAAGTGCAAAAGTGGTTTCCTGCACCAACACAAGTGCGAAAAGTGGTTTTTCAACACTAACACAAGTGCGAAAAGTGGTTTTTCAACACTATCACAAGTGCAAAAAGTGTTTTTTCCACACTAATACAAGTGCAAAAGTGGTTTCCTGCACCAACACAAGTGCGAAAAGTGGTTTTTCAACACTAACACAAGTGTGAAAAGTGGTTTTTCCACACTAATACAAGTGCAAAAGTGGTTTCCTGCACCAACACAAGTGAAAAAGTGTTTTTTCCACACTAATACAAGTGCAAAAGTGGTTTCCTGCACCAACACAAGTGCGAAAAGTGGTTTTCAACACTAACACAAGAGCGAAAAGTGGTTTTTCCACACTAATACAAGTGCAAAAGTGGTTTCCTGCACCAACACAAGTGCGAAAAGTGGTTTTTCAACACTAACACAAGTGCGAAAAGTGGTTTTTCAACACTAACACAAGTGCAAAAAGTGGTTTTTCCACACTAATACAAGTGCAAAAGTGGTTTCCTGCACCAACACAAGTGCGAAAAGTGGTTTTTCAACACTAACACAAGTGCGAAAAGTGGTTTTTCAACACTATCACAAGTGCAAAAAGTGTTTTTTCCACACTAATACAAGTGCAAAAGTGGTTTCCTGCACCAACACAAGTGCGAAAAGTGGTTTTTCAACACTAACACAAGTGTGAAAAGTGGTTTTTCCACACTAATACAAGTGCAAAAGTGGTTTCCTGCACCAACACAAGTGAAAAAGTGTTTTTTCCACACTAATACAAGTGCAAAAGTGGTTTCCTGCACCAACACAAGTGCGAAAAGTGGTTTTCAACACTAACACAAGAGCGAAAAGTGGTTTTTCCACACTAATACAAGTGCAAAAGTGGTTTCCTGCACCAACACAAGTGCGAAAAGTGGTTTTTCAACACTAACACAAGTGCGAAAAGTGGTTTTACCACACTAATAAAAGTGCAAAACTGGTTTCCTGCACCAACACAAGTGCGAAAAGTGGTTTTTCAACACTAACACAAGTGCGAAAAGTGGTTTTTCAACACTATCACAAGTGCAAAAAGTGTTTTTTCCACACTAATACAAGTGCAAAAGTGGTTTCCTGCACCAAAACAAGTGCGAAAAGTGGTTTTTCCACAATAATGCAAGTGCAAAAGTGCTTTCCTGCACCAACACAAGTGCGAAAAGTGGTTTTTCAACACTAACACAAGTGCGAAAAGTGGTTTTCAACACTAACACAAGAGCGAAAAGTGGTTTTTCCACACTAATACAAGTGCAAAAGTGGTTTCCTGCACCAACACAAGTGCGAAAAGTGGTTTTTCAACACTAACACAAGTGCGAAAAGTGGTTTTTCAACACTAACACAAGTGCGAAAAGAGGTTTTTCCACACTAATACATGTGCAAAAGTGGTTTCCTGCACCAACACAAGTGGAAAAAGTGGTTTTTCAACACCAACACAAGTGCGAAAAGTGGTTTTTCAACACTAATACAAGTGCAAAAGTGGTTTCCTGCACCAACACAAGTGCGAAAAGTGGTTTTTCAACACTAACACAAGTGCGAAAAGTGGTTTTCAACACTAACACAAGAGCGAAAAGTGGTTTTTCCACACTAATACAAGTGCAAAAGTGGTTTTTCAACACTATCACAAGTGCAAATAGTGTTTTTTCCACACTAATACAAGTGCAAAAGTGGTTTCCTGCACCAACACAAGTGCGAAAAGTGGTTTTTCAACACTAACACAAGTGCGAAAAGTGGTTTTTCAACACTAACACAAGTACGAAAAGTGTTTTTTCCACACTAATACAAGTGCAAAAGTGGTTTCCTGCACCAACACAAGTGCAAAAAGTGGTTTTTCAACACTAACACAAGTGCGAAATGTGGTTTTTCAACACTAACACAAGTGCAAAAAGTGTTTTTTCCACACTAATACAAGTGCAAAAGTGGTTTCCTGCACCAACACAAGTGCGAAAAGTGGTTTTTCAACACTAACACAAGTGCGAAAAGTGTTTTTTCCACACTAATACAAGTGCAAAAGTGGTTTCCTGCACCAACACAAGTGCGAAAAGTGGTTTTTCAACACTAACACAAGTGCGAAAAGTGGTTTTTCAACACTAACACAAGTGCGAAAAGTGGTTTTTCAACACTAACACAAGTGCGAAAAGTGGTTTTTCAACACTAACACAAGTGCGAAAAGTGGTTTTTCCACACTAATACAAGTGCAAAAGTGGTTTCCTGCACCAACACAAGTGCGAAAAGTGGTTTTTCAACACTAACACAAGTGCGAAAAGTGGCTTTTCAACACTATCACAAGTGCGAAAAGTGTTTTTTCCACACTAATACAAGTGCAAAAGTGGTTTCTTGCACCAACACAAGTGTGAAAAGTGGTTTTCCAACACTAACACAAGTGCGAAAAGTGGTTTTTCAACACTAACACAAGTGCGAAAAGTGGTTTTTCAGCACTAACACAAGTGCGAAAAGTGGTTTTTCCACACTAATACAAGTGCAAAAGTGGTTTCCTGCACCAACACAAGTGCGAAAAGTGGTTTTTCAACACTAACACAAGTGCGAAAAGTGGTTTTTCAACACTATCACAAGTGCAAAAGTGGTTTCCGGCACCAACACAAGTGCAAAAAGTGGTTTTTCAACACTAACACAAGTGCGAAAAGTGGTTTTTCAACACGAACACAAGGGCGAAAAGTGGTTTTTCAACACTAACACAAGTGCGAAAAGTGGTTTTTCCACACTAATACAAGTGCAAAAGTGGTTTCCTGCACCAAAACAAGTGCGAAAAGTGGTTTTTCAACACTTACACAAGTGCGAAAAGTGGTTTTTCAACACTAACACAAGTGCATAAAGTGGTTTTTCCAGACTAATACAAGTGCAAAAGTGGTTTCCTGCACCAACACAAGTGCGAAAAGTGGTGTTTCAACACTAACACAAGTGCGAAAAGTGGTTTTTCAACATTATCACAAGTGCAAAAAGTGTTTTTTTCACACTAATACAAGTGCAAAAGTGATTTCCTGCACCAACACAAGTGCGAAAAGTGGTTTTTCAACACTAACACAAGTGCGAAAAGTGGTTTTTCAACACTAACACAAGTGCAAAAAGTGGTTTTTCAACACTAACACAAGTGCGAAAAGTGGTTTTTCCACACTAATACAAGTGCAAAAGTGGTTTCCTGCACCAACACAAGAGAAAAAGTGTTTTTTCCACACTAATACAAGTGCAAAAGTGGTTTCCTGCACCAACACAAGTGCGAAAAGTGGTTTTTCAACACTAACACAAGTGCGAAAAGTGGTTTTTCAACACTAACACAAGTGCGAAAAGTGGTTTTTCAACACTAACACAAGTGCAAAAAGTGGTTTTTCCACACTAATACAAGTGCAAAAGTGGTTTCTTGCACCAACACAAGTGCGAAAAGTGGTTTTTCAACACTAACACAAGTGCGAAAAGTGGTTTTTCAACACTAACACAAGTGCGAAAAGTGGTTTTTCAGCACTAACACAAGTGCGAAAAGTGGTTTTTCCACACTAATACAAGTGCAAAAGTGGTTTCCTGCACCAACACAAGTGCGAAAAGTGGTTTTTCAACACTAACACAAGTGCGAAAAGTGGTTTTTCAACACTATCACAAGTGCAAAAGTGGTTTCCGGCACCAACACAAGTGCAAAAAAGTGGTTTTTCAACACTAACACAAGTGCGAAAAGTGGTTTTTCAACACGAACACAAGGGCGAAAAGTGGTTTTTCAACACTAACACAAGTGCGAAAAGTGGTTCTTCCACACTAATACAAGTGCAAAAGTGGTTTCCTGCACCAAAACAAGTGCGAAAAGTGGTTTTTCAACACTTACACAAGTGCGAAAAGTGGTTTTTCAACACTAACACAAGTGCATAAAGTGGTTTTTCCACACTAATACAAGTGCAAAAGTGGTTTCCTGCACCAACACAAGTGCGAAAAGTGGTGTTTCAACACTAACACAAGTGCGAAAAGTGGTTTTTCAACATTACCACAAGTGCAAAAAGTGTTTTTTTCACACTAATACAAGTGCAAAAGTGGTTTCCTGCACCAACACAAGTGCGAAAAGTGGTTTTTCAACACTAACACAAATGCGAAAAGTGGTTTTTCAACACTAACACAAGTGCGAAAAGTGGTTTTTCAACACTAACACAAGTGCAAAAGTGGTTTCCTGCACCAACACAAGTGAAAAAGTGTTTTTTCCACACTAATACAAGTGCAAAAGTGGTTTCCTGCACCAACACAAGTGCGAAAAGTGGTTTTTCAACACTAACACAAGTGCGAAAAGTGGTTTTTCAACACTAACACAAGTGCGAAAAGTGGTTTTTCAACACTAACACAAGTGCAAAAAGTGGTTTTTCCACACTAATACAAGTGCAAAAGTGGTTTCCTGCACCAACACAAGTGCGAAAAGTGGTTTTTCAACACTAACACAAGTGCGAAAAGTGGTTTTTCAACACTATCACAAGTGCAAAAAGTGTTTTTTCCACACTAATACAAGTGCAAAAGTGGTTTCCTGCACCAACACAAGTGCGAAAAGTGGTTTTTCAACACTAACACAAGTGTGAAAAGTGTTTTTTCCACACTAATACAAGTGCAAAAGTGGTTTCCTGCACCAACACAAGTGAAAAAGTGTTTTTTCCACACTAATACAAGTGCAAAAGTGGTTTCCTGCACCAACACAAGTGCGAAAAGTGGTTTTCAACACTAACACAAGGGCGAAAAGTGGTTTTTCCACACTAATACAAGTGCAAAAGTGGTTTCCTGCACCAACACAAGTGCGACAAGTGGTTTTTCAACACTAACACAAGTGCGAAAAGTGGTTTTTCAACACTATCACAAGTGCAAAAAGTGTTTTTTCCTCACTAATACAAGTGCAAAAGTGGTTTCCTGCACCAACACAAGTGCGAAAAGTGGTTTTTCAACACTAACACAAGTGCGAAAAGTGGTTTTTCAACACTAACACAAGTGCGAAAAGTGGTTTTTCCACACTAATACATGTGCAAAAGTGGTTTCCTGCACCAACACAAGTGCAAAAAGTGGTTTTTCAACACCAACACAAGTGCGAAAAGTGGTTTTTCAACACTAATACAAGTGCAAAAGTGGTTTCCTGCACCAACAGAAGTGCGAAAAGTGGTTTTTCAACACTAACACAAGTGCGGAAAGTGGTTTTTCAACACTAACACAAGTGCGAAAAGTGTTTTTTCCTCACTAATACAAGTGCAAAAGTGGTTTCATGCACCAACACAAGTGCGAAAAGTGGTTTTTCAACACTAACACAAGTGCGAAAAGTGGTTTTTCAACACTAACACAAGTGCGAAAAGTGGTTTTTCGACACTATCACAAGTGCAAAAAGTGTTTTTTCCACACTAATACAAGTGCAAAAGTGGTTTCCTGCACCAACACAAGTGCGAAAAGTGGTTTTTCAACACTAATACAAGTGCGAAAAGTGGTTTTTCCACACTAATACAAGTGCAAAAGTGGTTTCCTGCACCAACACAAGTGCGAAAAGTGGTTTTTCAACACTATCACAAGTGCGAAAAGTGGTTTTTCAACACTAACACAAGTGCGAAAAGTGGTTTTTCAACACTAACACAAGTGCGAAAAGTGGTTTTTCCACACTAATACAAGTGCAAAAGTGGTTTCCTGCACCAACACAAGTGCGAAAAGTGGTTTTTCAACACTAACACAAGTGCGAAAAGTGGTTTTTCAACACTAACACAAGTGCGAAAAGTGGTTTTTCAACACTAACACAAGTGCGAAAAGTGGTTTTTCCACACTAATACAAGTGCAAAAGTGCTTTCCTGCACCAACACAAGTGCGAAAAGTGGTTTTTCAACACTAACACAAGTGCGAAAAGTGGTTTTTCAACACTAACAGAAGTGCGAAAAGTGGTTTTTCCCCACTAATACAAGTGCAAAAGTGGTTTCCTGCACCAACACAAGTGCGAAAAGTGGTTTTTCAACACTAACACAAGTGCGAAAAGTGGCTTTTCAACACTAGCACAAGTGCGAAAAGTGTTTTTTCCACACTAATACAAGTGCAAAAGTGGTTTCTTGCACAAACACAAGTGCGAAAAGTGGTTTTTCAACACTAACACAAGTGCGAAAAGTGGTTTTTCAACACTAACACAAGTGCGAAAAGTGGTTTTTCAGCACTAACACAAGTGCAAAAAGTGGTTTTTCCACACTAATACAAGTGCAAAAGTGGTTTCCTGCACCAACACAAGTGCGAAAAGTGGTTTTTCAACACTAACACAAGTGCGAAAAGTGGTTTTTCAACACTATCACAAGTGCAAAAAGTGTTTTTTCCACACTAATACAAGTGCAAAAGTGGTTTCCTGCACCAACACAAGTGCGAAAAGTGGTTTTTCAACACTAACACAAGTGCGAAAAGTGGTTTTTCAACACTAACACAAGTGCGAAAAGTGGTTTTTCCACACTAATACAAGTGCAAAAGTGGTTTCCTGCACCAACACAAGTGCGAAAAGTGGTTTTTCAACACTAACACAAGTGCGAAAAGTGGTTTTTCAACACTAACACAAGTGCGAAAAGTGGTTTTTCCACACTAATACAAGTGCAAAAGTGGTTTCCTGCACCAACACAAGTGCGAAAAGTGGTTTTTCAACACTAACACAAGTGCGAAAAGTGGCTTTTCAACACTATCACAAGTGCAAAAAGTGTTTTTTCCACACTAATACAAGTGCAAAAGTGGTTTCCTGCACCAACACAAGTGCGAAAAGTGGTTTTTCAACACTAACACAAGTGCGAAAAGTGGTTTTTCAACACTAACACAAGTGCGAAAAGTGGTTTTAACACACAAATACAAGTGCAAAAGTGGTTTCCTGCACCAACACAGGTGCGAAAAGTGGTTTTTCAACACTAACACAAGTGCGAAAAGTGGTTTTTCAACACTATCACAAGTGCAAAAAGTGTTTTTCCACACTAATACAAGTGCAAAAGTGGTTTCCTGCACCAACACAAGTGCGAAAAGTGGTTTTTCAACACTAACACAAGTGCGAAAAGTGGTTTTTCAACACTAACACAAGTGCGAAAAGTGGTTTTACCACACTAATAAAAGTGCAAAACTGGTTTCCTGCACCAACACAAGTGCGAAAAGTGGTTTTTCAACACTAACACAAGTGCGAAAAGTGGTTTTTCAACACTATCACAAGTGCAAAAAGTGTTTTTTCCACACTAATACAAGTGCAAAAGTGGTTTCCTGCACCAAAACAAGTGCGAAAAGTGGTTTTTCCACAATAATACAAGTGCAAAAGTGCTTTCCTGCACCAACACTAGTGCGAAAAGTGGTTTTTCAACACTAACACAAGTGCGAAAAGTGGTTTTCAACACTAACACAAGAGCGAAAAGTGGTTTTTCCACACTAATACAAGTGCAAAAGTGGTTTCCTGCACCAACACAAGTGCGACAAGTGGTTTTTCAACACTAACACAAGTGCAAAAAGTGTTTTTTCAACACTATCACAAGTGCAAAAAGTGTTTTTTTCCACACTAATACAAGTGCAAAAGTGGTTTCCTGCACCAACACAAGTGCGAAAAGTGGTTTTTCAACATTAACACAAGTGCGAAAAGTGGTTTTTCAACACTAACACAAGTGCGAAAAGTGGTTTTTCCACACTAATACATGTGCAAAAGTGGTTTCCTGCACCAACACAAGTGCAAAAATTGGTTTTTCAACACCAACACAAGTGCGAAAAGTGGTTTTTCAACACTAATACAAGTGCAAAAGTGGTTTCCTGCACCAACACAAGTGCGAAAAGTGGTTTTTCACACTAACACAAGTGCGAAAAGTGGTTTTTCAGCACTAACACAAGTGCAAAAAGTGGTTTTTCCACACTAATACAAGTGCAAAAGTGGTTTCCTGCACCAACACAAGTGCGAAAAGTGGTTTTTCAACACGAACACAAGTGCGAAAAGTGGTTTTTCAACACTATCACAAGTGCAAAAAGTGTTTTTTCCACACGAATACAAGTGCAAAAGTGGTTTCCTGCACCAACACAAGTGCGAAAAGTGGTTTTTCAACACTAACACAAGTGCGAAAAGTGGTTTTTCAACACTAACACAAGTGCGAAAAGTGGTTTTTCCACACTAATACAAGTGCAAAAGTGGTTTCCTGCACCAACACAAGTGCGAAAAGTGGTTTTTCAACACTAACACAAGTGCGAAAAGTGGTTTTTCAACACTAACACAAGTGCGAAAAGTGGTTTTTCCACACTAATACAAGTGCAAAAGTGGTTTCCTGCACCAACACAAGTGCGAAAAGTGGTTTTTCAACACTAACACAAGTGCGAAAAGTGGCTTTTCACACTATCACAAGTGCAAAAAGTGTTTTTTCCACACTAATACAAGTGCAAAAGTGGTTTCCTGCACCAACACAAGTGCGAAAAGTGGTTTTTCAACACTAACGCAAGTGCGAAAAGTGGTTTTTCAACACTAACACAAGTGCGAAAAGTGGCTTTTCAACACTATCACAGGTGCGAAAAGTGGTTTTTCAACACTAACACAAGTGCGAAAAGTGGTTTTTCAACACTAACACAAGTGCGAAAAGTGGTTTTTCAACACTATCACAAGTGCAAAAAGTGTTTTTCCACACTAATACAAGTACAAAAGTGGTTTCCTGCACCAACACAAGTGCGAAAAGTGGTTTTTCAACACTAACACAAGTGCGAAAAGTGGTTTTTCAACACTAACACAAGTGCGAAAAGTGGTTTTACCACACTAATAAAAGTGCAAAACTGGTTTCCTGCACCAACACAAGTGCGAAAAGTGGTTTTTCAACACTATCACAAGTGCAAAAAGTGTTTTTTCCACACTAATACAAGTGCAAAAGTGGTTTCCTGCACCAACACAAGTGCGAAAAGTGGTTTTTCAACACTAACACAAGTGCGAAAAGTGGTTTTTCAACACTAACACCAGTGCGAAAAGTGGTTTTTCCACACTAATACAAGTGCAAAAGTGGTTTCCTGCACCAACACAAGTGCGAAAAGTGGTTTTTCAACACTAACACAAGTGCGAAAAGTGGCTTTTCAACACTATCACAAGTGCAAAAAGTGTTTTTTCCACACTAATACAAGTGCAAAAGTGGTTTCCTGCACCAACACAAGTGCGAAAAGTGGTTTTTCAACACTAACACAAGTGCGAAAAGTGGTTTTTCAACACTAACACAAGTGCGAAAAGTGGCTTTTCAACACTATCACAGGTGCGAAAAGTGGTTTTTCAACACTAACACAAGTGCAAAAAGTGGTTTTTCAACACTATCACAAGTGCAAAAAGTGTTTTTCCACACTAATACAAGTGCAAAAGTGGTTTCCTGCACCAACACAAGTGCGAAAAGTGGTTTTTCAACACTAACACAAGTGCGAAAAGTGGTTTTTCAACACTAACACAAGTGCGAAAAGTGGTTTTACCACACTAATAAAAGTGCAAAACTGGTTTCCTGCACCAACACAAGTGCGAAAAGTGGTTTTTCAACACTATCACAAGTGCAAAAAGTGTTTTTTCCACACTAATACAAGTGCAAAAGTGGTTTTTCCACACTAATACAAGTGCAAAAGTGGTTTCCTGCACCAACACAAGTGCGACAAGTGGTTTTTCAACACTAACACAAGTGCAAAAAGTGTTTTTTCAACACTATCACAAGTGCAAAAAGTGTTTTTTCAACACTAACACAAGTGCGAAAAGTGGTTTTTCGACACTATCACAAGTGCAAAAAGTGTTTTTTCCACACTAATACAAGTGCAAAAGTGGTTTCCTGCACCAACACAAGTGCGAAAAGTGGTTTTTCAACACTATCACAAGTGCAAAAAGTGTTTTTTCCACACTAATACAAGTGCAAAAGTGGTTTCCTGCACCACCACAAGTGCGAAAAGTGGTTTTTCAACACTAACACAAGTGCGAAAAGTGGTTTTTCAACACTAACACAAGTGCAAAAAGTGGTTTTTCCACACTAATACAAGTGCAAAAGTGGTTTCCTGCACCAACACAAGTGCGAAAAGTGGTTTCCTGCACCAACACAAGTGTGAAAAGTGGTTTTTCAACACTAACACAAGTGCGAAAAGTGGCTTTTCAACACTATCACAAGTGCAAAAAGTGTTTTTTCCACACTAATACAAGTGCAAAAGTGGTTTCCTGCACCAACACAAGTGCAAAAAGTGGTTTTTCAACACTAATACAAGTGCGAAAAGTGGTTTTTCCACACTAATACAAGTGCAAAAGTGGTTTCCTGCACCAATACAAGTGCGAAAAGTGGTTTTTCAACACTAACACAAGTGCGAAAAGTGGTTTTTCAACACTATCACAAGTGCAAATAGTGTTTTTTCCACACTAATACAAGTGCAAAAGTGGTTTCCTGCACCAACACAAGTGCGAAAAGTGGTTTTTCAACACTAACACAAGTGCGAAAAGTGGTTTTTCAACACTAACACAAGTACGAAAAGTGTTTTTTCCACACTAATACAAGTGCAAAAGTGGTTTCCTGCACCAACACAAGTGCAAAAAGTGGTTTTTCAACACTAACACAAGTGCGAAATGTGGTTTTTCAACACTAACACAAGTGCAAAAAGTGTTTTTTCCACACTAATACAAGTGCAAAAGTGGTTTCCTGCACCAACACAAGTGCGAAAAGTGGTTTTTCAACACTAACACAAGTGCGAAAAGTGTTTTTTCCACACTAATACAAGTGCAAAAGTGGTTTCCTGCACCAACACAAGTGCGAAAAGTGGATTTTCAACACTAACACAAGTGCGAAAAGTGGTTTTTCAACACTAACACAAGTGCGAAAAGTGGTTTTTCAACACTAACACAAGTGCGAAAAGTGGTTTTTCAACACTAACACAAGTGCGAAAAGTGGTTTTTCCACACTAATACAAGTGCAAAAGTGGTTTCCTGCACCAACACAAGTGCGAAAAGTGGTTTTTCAACACTAACACAAGTGCGAAAAGTGGCTTTTCAACACTATCACAAGTGCGAAAAGTGTTTTTTCCACACTAATACAAGTGCAAAAGTGGTTTCTTGCACCAACACAAGTGCGAAAAGTGGTTTTTCAACACTAACACAAGTGCGAAAAGTGGTTTTTCAACACTAACACAAGTGCGAAAAGTGGTTTTTCAGCACTAACACAAGTGCGAAAAGTGGTTTTTCCACACTAATACAAGTGCAAAAGTGGTTTCCTGCACCAACACAAGTGCGAAAAGTGGTTTTTCAACACTAACACAAGTGCGAAAAGTGGTTTTTCAACACTAACACAAGTGCGAAAAGTGGTTTTTCAACACTAACACAAGTGCGAAAAGTGGTTTTTCCAAACTAATACAAGTGCAAAAGTGGTTTCCTGCACCACCACAAGTGCGAAAAGTGGTTTTTCAACACTAACACAAGTGCGAAAAGTGGTTTTTCAACACTAACACAAGTGCAAAAAGTGGTTTTTCCACACTAATACAAGTGCAAAAGTGGTTTCCTGCACCAACACAAGTGCGAAAAGTGGTTTCCTGCACCAACACAAGTGTGAAAAGTGGTTTTTCAACACTAACACAAGTGCGAAAAGTGGCTTTTCAACACTATCACAAGTGCAAAAAGTGTTTTTTCCACACTAATACAAGTGCAAAAGTGGTTTCCTGCACCAACACAAGTGCGAAAAGTGGTTTTTCAACACTAACACAAGTGCGAAAAGTGGTTTTTCAACACTAACACAAGTGCGAAAAGTGGTTTTTCAACACTAACACAAGTGCGAAAAGTGGTTTTTCAACACTATCACAAGTGCAAAAAGTGTTTTTTTCCACACTAATACAAGTGCAAAAGTGGTTTCCTGCACCAAAACAAGTGCGAAAAGTGGTTTTTCCACAATAATACAAGTGCAAAAGTGGTTTTCTGCACCAACACAAGTGCGAAAAGTGGTTTTTCCAACACTAACACAAGTGCGAAAAGTGGTTTTCAACACTAACACAAGAGCGAAAAGTGGTTTTTCCACACTAATACAAGTGCAAAAGTGGTTTCCTGCACCAACACAAGTGCGACAAGTGGTTTTTCAACACTAACACAAGTGCGAAAAGTGGTTTTTCAACACTATCACAAGTGCAAAAAGTGTTTTTTCCACACTAATACAAGTGCAAAAGTGGTTTCCTGCACCAACACAAGTGCGAAAAGTGGTTTTTCAACACTAACACAAGTGCGAAAAGTGGTTTTTCAGCACTAACACAAGTGCAAAAAGTGTTTTTTCCACACTAATACAAGTGCAAAAGTGGTTTCCTGCACCAACACAAGTGCGAAAAGTGGTTTTTCAACACTAACACAAGTGCGAAAAGTGGTTTTTCAACACTAACACAAGTGCGAAAAGTGTTTTTTCAACACTAACACAAGTGCGAAAAGTGGTTTTTCCACACTAATACAAGTGCAAAAGTGATTTCCTGCACCAACACAAGTGCGAAAAGTGGTTTTTTAACACTAACACAAGTGCGAAAAGTGGTTTTTCAACACTAACACAAGTGCGAAAAGTGGTTTTGCCATACTAATACAAGTGCAAAAGTGGTTTCCTGCACCAACACAAGTGCGAAAAGTGGTTTTTCAACACTAACACAAGTGCGAAAAGTGGCTTTTCAACACTATCACAAGTGCAAAAAGTGTTTTTCCACACTAATACAAGTGCAAAAGTGGTTTCCTGCACCAACACAAGTGCGAAAAGTGGTTTTTCAACACTAACACAAGTGCGAAAAGTGGTTTTTCAACACTAACACAAGTGCGAAAAGTGGTTTTTCCACACTAATACATGTGCAAAAGTGGTTTCCTGCACCAACACAAGTGCAAAAAGTGGTTTTTCAACACTTACACAAGTGCGAAAAGTGGTTTTTCAACACTAACACAAGTGCATAAAGTTGTTTTTCCACACTAATACAAGCGCAAAAGTGGTTTCCTGCACCAACACAAGTGCGAAAAGTGGTGTTTCAACACTAACACAAGTGCGAAAAGTGGTTTTTCAACATTATCACAAGTGCAAAAATTGTTTTTTTCACACTAATACAAGTGCAAAAGTGGTTTCCTGCACCAACACAAGTGCGAAAAGTGGTTTTTCAACACTAACACAAGTGCGAAAAGTGGTTTTTCAACACTAACACAAGTGCGAAAAGTGGTTTTTCAACACTAACACAAGTGCGAAAAGTGGTTTTTCAACACTAACACAAGTGCAAAAAGTGGTTTTTCCACACTAATACAAGTGCAAAAGTGGTTTCCTGCACCAACACAAGTGCGAAAAGTGGTTTTTCAACACTATCACAAGTGCGAAAAGTGGTTTTTCAACACTATCACAAGTGCAAAAAGTGTTTTTTCCACACTAATACAAGTGCACAAGTGGTTTCCTGCACCAACACAAGTGCGAAAAGTGGTTTTTCAACACTAACACAAGTGCGAAAAGTGGTTTTTCCACACTAATACAAGTGCAAAAGTGGTTTCCTGCACCAACACAAGTGAAAAAGTGTTTTTTCCACACTAATACAAGTGCAAAAGTGGTTTCCTGCACCAACACAAGTGCGAAAAGTGGTTTTCAACACTAACACAAGAGCGAAAAGTGGTTTTTCCACACTAATACAAGTGCAAAAGTGGTTTCCTGCACCAACACAAGTGCGACAAGTGGTTTTTCAACACTAACACAAGTGCAAAAAGTGTTTTTTCAACACTATCACAAGTGCAAAAAGTGTTTTTTCCACACTAATAGAAGTGCAAAAGTGGTTTCCTGCACCAACACAAGTGCGAAAAGTGGTTTTTCAACACTAACACAAGTGCGAAAAGTGGTTTTTCAACACTAACACAAGTGCAAAAGTGGTTTCCTGCACCAACACAAGTGCGAAAAGTGGTTTTTCAACACTATCACAAGTGCGAAAAGTGGTTTTTCAACACTAACACAAGTGCGAAAAGTGGTTTTTCAACACTAACACAAGTGTGAAAAGTGGTTTTTCCACACTAATACAAGTGCAAAAGTGGTTTCCTGCACCAACACAAGTGCGAAAAGTGGTTTTTCAACACTAACACAAGTGCGAAAAGTGGTTTTTCAACACTAACACAAGTGCGAAAAGTGGTTTTTCAACACTAACACAAGTGCGAAAAGTGGTTTTTCCACACTAATACAAGTGCAAAAGTGCTTTCCTGCACCAACACAAGTGCGAAAAGTGGTTTTTCAACACTAACACAAGTGCGAAAAGTGGTTTTTCAACACTAACACAAGTGCGAAAAGTGGTTTTTCCCCACTAATACAAGTGCAAAAGTGGTTTCCTGCACCAACACAAGTGCGAAAAGTGGTTTTTCAACACTAACACAAGTGCGAAAAGTGGCTTTTCAACACTATCACAAGTGCGAAAAGTGTTTTTTCCACACTAATACAAGTGCAAAAGTGGTTTCTTGCACAAACACAAGTGCGAAAAGTGGTTTTTCAACACTAACACAAGTGCGAAAAGTGGTTTTTCAGCACTAACACAAGTGCAAAAAGTGGTTTTTCCACACTAATACAAGTGCAAAAGTGGTTTCCTGCACCAACACAAGTGCGAAAAGTGGTTTTTCAACACGAACACAAGTGCGAAAAGTGGTTTTTCAACACTATCACAAGTGCAAAAAGTGTTTTTTCCACACGAATACAAGTGCAAAAGTGGTTTCCTGCACCAACACAAGTGCGAAAAGTGGTTTTTCAACACTAACACAAGTGCGAAAAGTGGTTTTTCAACACTAACACAAGTGCGAAAAGTGGTTTTTCCACACTAATACAAGTGCAAAAGTGGGTTCCTGCACCAACACAAGTGCGAAAAGTGGTTTTTCAACACTAACACAAGTGCGAAAAGTGGTTTTTCAACACTAACACAAGTGCGAAAAGTGGTTTTTCCACACTAATACAAGTGCAAAAGTGGTTTCCTGCACCAACACAAGTGCGAAAAGTGGTTTTTCAACACTAACACAAGTGCGAAAAGTGGCTTTTCAACACTATCACAAGTGCAAAAAGTGTTTTTTCCACACTAATACAAGTGCAAAAGTGGTTTCCTGCACCAACACAAGTGCGAAAAGTGGTTTTTCAACACTAACGCAAGTGCGAAAAGTGGTTTTTCAACACTAACACAAGTGCGAAAAGTGGCTTTTCAACACTATCACAGGTGCGAAAAGTGGTTTTTCAACACTAACACAAGTGCGAAAAGTGGTTTTTCAACACTAACACAAGTGCGAAAAGTGGTTTTTCAACACTATCACAAGTGCAAAAAGTGTTTTTCCACACTAATACAAGTACAAAAGTGGTTTCCTGCACCAACACAAGTGCGAAAAGTGGTTTTTCAACACTAACACAAGTGCGAAAAGTGGTTTTTCAACACTAACACAAGTGCGAAAAGTGGTTTTACCACACTAATAAAAGTGCAAAACTGGTTTCCTGCACCAACACAAGTGCGAAAAGTGGTTTTTCAACACTATCACAAGTGCAAAAAGTGTTTTTTCCACACTAATACAAGTGCAAAAGTGGTTTCCTGCACCAAAACAAGTGCGAAAAGTGGTTTTTCCACAATAATACAAGTGCAAAAGTGCTTTCCTGCACCAACACAAGTGCGAAAAGTGGTTTTTCAACACTAACACAAGTGCGAAAAGTGGTTTTCAACACTAACACAAGAGCGAAAAGTGGTTTTTCCACACTAATACAAGTGCAAAAGTGGTTTCCTGCACCAACACAAGTGCGACAAGTGGTTTTTCAACACTAACACAAGTGCAAAAAGTGTTTTTCAACACTATCACAAGTGCAAAAAGTGTTTTTTCCACACTAATACAAGTGCAAAAGTGGTTTCCTGCACCAACACAAGTGCGAAAAGTGGTTTTTCAACACTAACACAAGTGCGAAAAGTGGTTTTTCAACACTAACACAAGTGCGAAAAGTGATTTTTCCACACTAATACATGTGCAAAAGTGGTTTCCTGCACCAACACAAGTGCAAAAAGTGGTTTTTCAACACCAACACAAGTGCGAAAAGTGGTTTTTCAACACTAATACAAGTGCAAAAGTGGTTTCCTGCACCAACACAAGTGCGAAAAGTGGTTTTTCAACACTAACACAAGTGCGGAAAGTGGTTTTTCAACACTAACACAAGTGCGAAAAGTGTTTTTTCCTCACTAATACAAGTGCAAAAGTGGTTTCCTGCACCAACACAAGTGCGAAAAGTGGTTTTTCAACACTAACACAAGTGCGAAAAGTGGTTTTTCGACACTATCACAAGTGCAAAAAGTGTTTTTTCCACACTAATACAAGTGCAAAAGTGGTTTCCTGCACCAACACAAGTGCGAAAAGTGGTTTTTCAACACTAATACAAGTGCGAAAAGTGGTTTTTCCACACTAACACAAGTGCGAAAAGTGGTTTTTCAACACTATCACAAGTGCAAATAGTGTTTTTTCCACACTAATACAAGTGCAAAAGTGGTTTCCTGCACCAACACAAGTGCGAAAAGTGGTTTTTCAACACTAACACAAGTGCGAAAAGTGGTTTTTCAACACTAACACAAGTACGAAAAGTGTTTTTTCCACACTAATACAAGTGCAAAAGTGGTTTCCTGCACCAACACAAGTGCAAAAAGTGGTTTTTCAACACTAACACAAGTGCGAAATGTGGTTTTTCAACACTAACACAAGTGCAAAAAGTGTTTTTTCCACACTAATACAAGTGCAAAAGTGGTTTCCTGCACCAACACAAGTGCGAAAAGTGGTTTTTCAACACTAACACAAGTGCGAAAAGTGGCTTTTCAACACTATCACAAGTGCAAAAAGTGTTTTTTCCACACTAATACAAGTGCAAAAGTGGTTTCCTGCACCAACACAAGTGCGAAAAGTGGTTTTTCAACACTAACACAAGTGCGAAAAGTGGTTTTTCAACACTAACACAAGTGCGAAAAGTGGTTTTTCCACACTAATACAAGTGCAAAAGTGGTTTCCTGCACCAATACAAGTGCGAAAAGTGGTTTTTCAACACTAACACAAGTGCGAAAAGTGGTTTTTCAACACTATCACAAGTGCAAATAGTGTTTTTTCCACACTAATACAAGTGCAAAAGTGGTTTCCTGCACCAACACAAGTGCGAAAAGTGGTTTTTCAACACTAACACAAGTGCGAAAAGTGGTTTTTCAACACTAACACAAGTACGAAAAGTGTTTTTTCCACACTAATACAAGTGCAAAAGTGGTTTCCTGCACCAACACAAGTGCAAAAAGTGGTTTTTCAACACTAACACAAGTGCGAAATGTGGTTTTTCAACACTAACACAAGTGCAAAAAGTGTTTTTTCCACACTAATACAAGTGCAAAAGTGGTTTCCTGCACCAACACAAGTGCGAAAAGTGGTTTTTCAACACTAACACAAGTGCGAAAAGTGTTTTTTCCACACTAATACAAGTGCAAAAGTGGTTTCCTGCACCAACACAAGTGCGAAAAGTGGATTTTCAACACTAACACAAGTGCAAAAAGTGGTTTTTCAACACTAACACAAGTGCGAAAAGTGGTTTTTCAACACTAACACAAGTGCGAAAAGTGGTTTTTCAACACTAACACAAGTGCGAAAAGTGGTTTTTCCACACTAATACAAGTGCAAAAGTGGTTTCCTGCACCAACACAAGTGCGAAAAGTGGTTTTTCAACACTAACACAAGTGCGAAAAGTGGCTTTTCAACACTATCACAAGTGCGAAAAGTGTTTTTTCCACACTAATACAAGTGCAAAAGTGGTTTCTTGCACCAACACAAGTGCGAAAAGTGGTTTTTCAACACTAACACAAGTGCGAAAAGTGGTTTTTCAACACTAACACAAGTGCGAAAAGTGGTTTTTCAGCACTAACACAAGTGTGAAAAGTGGTTTTTCCACACTAATACAAGTGCAAAAGTGGTTTCCTGCACCAACACAAGTGCGAAAAGTGGTTTTTCAACACTAACACAAGTGCGAAAAGTGGTTTTTCAACACTATCACAAGTGCAAAAAGTGTTTTTCCACACTAATACAAGTGCAAAAGTGGTTTCCTGCACCAACACAAGTGCGAAAAGTGGTTTTTCAACACTAACACAAGTGCGAAAAGTGGTTTTTCAACACTAACACAAGTGCGAAAAGTGGTTTTACCACACTAATAAAAGTGCAAAAGTGGTTTCCTGCACCACCACAAGTGCGAAAAGTGGTTTTTCAACACTAACACAAGTGCGAAAAGTGTTTTTTCCTCACTAATACAAGTGCAAAAGTGGTTTCCTGCACCAACACAAGTGCAAAAAGTGGTTTTTCAACACTAACACAAGTGCGAAAAGTGGTTTTTCAACACTAACACAAGTGCGAAAAGTGGTTTTTCGACACTATCACAAGTGCAAAAATTGTTTTTTCCACACTAATACAAGTGCAAAAGTGGTTTCCTGCACCAACACAAGTGCGAAAAGTGGTTTTTCAACACTAATACAAGTGCGAAAAGTGGTTTTTCCACACTAATACAAGTGCAAAAGTGGTTTCCTGCACCAATACAAGTGCGAAAAGTGGTTTTTCAACACTAACACAAGTGCGAAAAGTGGTTTTTCAACACTATCACAAGTGCAAATAGTGTTTTTTCAACACTAATACAAGTGCAAAAGTGGTTTCCTGCACCAACACAAGTGCGAAAAGTGGTTTTTCAACACTAACACAAGTGCGAAAAGTGGTTTTTCAACACTAACACAAGTACGAAAAGTGTTTTTTCCACACTAATACAAGTGCAAAAGTGGTTTCCTGCACCAACACAAGTGCAAAAAGTGGTTTTTCAACACTAACACAAGTGCGAAATGTGGTTTTTCAACACTAACACAAGTGCAAAAAGTGTTTTTGCCACACTAATACAAGTGCAAAAGTGGTTTCCTGCACCAACACAAGTGCGAAAAGTGGTTTTTCAACACTAACATAAGTGCGAAAAGTGTTTTTCCACACTAATATAAGTGCAAAAGTGGTTTCCTGCACCAACACAAGTGCGAAAAGTGGATTTTCAACACTAACACAAGTGCGAAAAGTGGTTTTTCAACACTAACACAAGTGCGAAAAGTGGTTTTTCAACACTAACACAAGTGCGAAAAGTGGTTTTTCAACACTAACACAAGTGCGAAAAGTGGTTTTTCCACACTAATACAAGTGCAAAAGTGGTTTCCTGCACCAACACAAGTGCGAAAAGTGGTTTTTCAACACTAACACAAGTGCGAAAAGTGGCTTTTCAACAATATCACAAGTGCGAAAAGTGTTTTTTCCACACTAATACAAGTGCAAAAGTGGTTTCTTGCACCAACACAAGTGCGAAAAGTGGTTTTTCAACACTAACACAAGTGCGAAAAGTGGTTTTTCAACACTAACACAAGTGCGAAAAGTGGTTTTTCAACACTAACACAAGTGCAAAAAGTGGTTTTTCCACACTAATACAAGTGCAAAAGTGGTTTCCTGCACCAACACAAGTGCGAAAAGTGGTTTCCTGCACCAACAAAAGTGTGAAAAGTGGTTTTTCAACACTAACACAAGTGCGAAAAGTGGCTTTTCAACACTATCACAAGTGCAAAAAGTGTTTTTTCCACACTAATACAAGTGCAAAAGTGGTTTCCTGCACCAACACAAGTGCGAAAAGTGGTTTTTCAACACTAACACAAGTGCGAAAAGTGGTTTCCTGCACCAACACAAGTGCGAAAAGTGGTTTTTCAACACTAACACAAGTGCGAAAAGTGGTTTTTCAACACTAACACAAGTGCAAAAAGTGTTTTTGCCACACTAATACAAGTGCAAAAGTGGTTTCCTGCACCAACACAAGTGCGAAAAGTGGTTTTTCAACACTAACATAAGTGCGAAAAGTGTTTTTCCACACTAATATAAGTGTAAAAGTGGTTTCCTGCACCAACACAAGTGCGAAAAGTGGATTTTCAACACTAACACAAGTGCGAAAAGTGGTTTTTCAACACTAACACAAGTGCGAAAAGTGGTTTTTCAACACTAACACAAGTGCGAAAAGTGGTTTTTCAACACTAACACAAGTGCGAAAAGTGGTTTTTCCACACTAATACAAGTGCAAAAGTGGTTTCCTGCACCAACACAAGTGCGAAAAGTGGTTTTTCAACACTAACACAAGTGCGAAAAGTGGCTTTTCAACAATATCACAAGTGCGAAAAGTGTTTTTTCCACACTAATACAAGTGCAAAAGTGGTTTCTTGCACCAACACAAGTGCGAAAAGTGGTTTTTCAACACTAACACAAGTGCGAAAAGTGGTTTTTCAACACTAACACAAGTGCGAAAAGTGGTTTTTCAACACTAACACAAGTGCAAAAAGTGGTTTTTCCACACTAATACAAGTGCAAAAGTGGTTTCCTGCACCAACACAAGTGCGAAAAGTGGTTTCCTGCACCAACACAAGTGTGAAAAGTGGTTTTTCAACACTAACACAAGTGCGAAAAGTGGCTTTTCAACACTATCACAAGTGCAAAAAGTGTTTTTTCCACACTAATACAAGTGCAAAAGTGGTTTCCTGCACCAACACAAGTGCGAAAAGTGGTTTTTCAACACTAACACAAGTGCGAAAAGTGGTTTCCTGCACCAACACAAGTGCGAAAAGTGGTTTTTCAACACTAACACAAGTGCGAAAAGTGGTTTTTCAACACTAACACAAGTGCGAAAAGTGGTTTTTCAACACTAACACAAGTGCGAAAAGTGGTTTTTCCACACTAATACAGGTGCAAAAGTGGTTTCCTGCACCAACACAAGTGCGAAAAGTGGTTTTTCAACACTAACACAAGTGCGAAAAGTGGTTTTTCAACACTAACACAAGTGCGAAAAGTGGTTTTTCCACACTAATACAAGTGCAAAAGTGGTTTCCTGCACCAACGCAAGTGCGAAAAGTGGTTTTTCAACACTAACACAAGTGCGAAAAGTGGCTTTTCAACACTATCACAAGTGCAAAAAGTGTTTTTTCCACACTAATACAAGTGCAAAAGTGGTTTCCTGCACCAACACAAGTGCGAAAAGTGGTTTTTCAACACTAACACAAGTGCGAAAAGTGGTTTTTCAACACTAACACAAGTGCGAAAAGTGGTTTTTCCACACTAATACAAGTGCAAAAGTGGTTTCCTGCACCAATACAAGTGCGAAAAGTGGTTTTTCAACACTAACACAAGTGCGAAAAGTGGTTTTTCAACACTATCACAAGTGCAAATAGTGTTTTTTCCACACTAATACAAGTGCAAAAGTGGTTTCCTGCACCAACACAAGTGCGAAAAGTGGTTTTTCAGAACTAACACAAGTGCGAAAAGTGGTTTTTCAACACTAACACAAGTACGAAAAGTGTTTTTTCCACACTAATACAAGTGCAAAAGTGGTTTCCTGCACCAACACAAGTGCAAAAAGTGGTTTTTCAACACTAACACAAGTGCGAAATGTGGTTTTTCAACACTAACACAAGTGCAAAAAGTGTTTTTTCCACACTAATACAAGTGCAAATGTGGTTTCCTGCACCAACACAAGTGCGAAAAGTGGTTTTTCAACACTAACACAAGTGCGAAAAGTGGTTTTTCAACACTAACACAAGTGCGAAAAGTGGTTTTTCCACACTAATACAAGTGCAAAAGTGGTTTCCTGCACCAACACAAGTGCGAAAAGTGGTTTTTCAACACTAACACAAGTGCGAAAAGTGGCTTTTCAACACTATCACAAGTGCAAAAAGTGTTTTTTCCACACTAATACAAGTGCAAAAGTGGTTTCCTGCACCAACACAAGTGCGAAAAGTGGTTTTTCAACACTAACACAAGTGCGAAAAGTGGTTTTTCAACACTAACACAAGTGCGAAAAGTGGTTTTTCCACACTAATACAAGTGCAAAAGTGGTTTCCTGCACCAATACAAGTGCGAAAAGTGGTTTTTCAACACTAACACAAGTGCGAAAAGTGGTTTTTCAACACTATCACAAGTACAAATAGTGTTTTTTCCACACTAATACAAGTGCAAAAGTGGTTTCCTGCACCAACACAAGTGCGAAAAGTGGTTTTTCAACACTAACACAAGTGCGAAAAGTGGTTTTTCAACACTATCACAAGTGCGAAAAGTGGTTTTTCAACACTAACACAAGTGCGAAAAGTGGTTTTTCAACACTAACACAAGTGCGAAAAGTGGTTTTTCAACACTAATACAAGTGCAAAAGTGGTTTTTCCACACTAATACAAGTGCAAAAGTGGTTTCCTGCACCAACACAAGTGCGAAAAGTGGTTTTTCAACACTAACACAAGTGCGAAAAGTGGCTTTTCAACACTATCACAAGTGCGAAAAGTGTTTTTTCCACACTAATACAAGTGCAAAAGTGGTTTCTTGCACCAACACAAGTGCGAAAAGTGGTTTTTCAACACTAACACAAGTGCGAAAAGTGGTTTTTCAACACTAACACAAGTGCGAAAAGTGGTTTTTCAGCACTAACACAAGTGTGAAAAGTGGTTTTTCCACACTAATACAAGTGCAAAAGTGGTTTCCTGCACCAACACAAGTGCGAAAAGTGGTTTTTCAACACTAACACAAGTGCGAAAAGTGGTTTTTCAACACTATCACAAGTGCAAAAAGTGTTTTTTTCCACACTAATACAAGTGCAAAAGTGGTTTCCTGCACCAACACAAGTGAGAAAAGTGGTTTTTCAACACTAACACAAGTGCGAAAAGTGGTTTTTCAACACTAACACAAGTGCAAAAAGTGGTTTTTCCACACTAATACAAGTGCAAAAGTGGTTTCCTGCACCAACACAAGTGCGAAAAGTGGTTTCCTGCACCAACACAAGTGTGAAAAGTGGTTTTTCAACACTAACACAAGTGCGAAAAGTGGCTTTTCAACACTATCACAAGTGCAAAAAGTGTTTTTTCCACACTAATACAAGTGCAAAAGTGGTTTCCTGCACCAACACAAGTGTGAAAAGTGGTTTTTCAACACTAACACAAGTGCGAAAAGTGGTTTTTCAACACTAACACAAGTGCGAAAAGTGGTTTTAACACACAAATACAAGTGCAAAAGTGGTTTCCTGCACCAACACAGGTGTGAAAAGTGGTTTTTCAACACTAACACAAGTGCGAAAAGTGGTTTTTCAACACTAACACAAGTGCGAAAAGTGGTTTTTCAACACTAACACAAGTGCGAAAAGTGGTTTTTCAACACTATCACAAGTGCAAAAAGTGTTTTTTTCCACACTAATACAAGTGCAAAAGTGGTTTCCTGCACCAAAACAAGTGCGAAAAATGGTTTTTCCACAATAATACAAGTGCAAAAGTGGTTTCCTGCACCAACACAAGTGCGAAAAGTGGTTTTTCAACACTAACACAAGTGCGAAAAGTGGTTTTCAACACCATCACAAGTGCAAAAAGTGTTTTTTCCACACTAATACAAGTGCAAAAGTGGTTTCCTGCACCAACACAAGTGCGGAAAGTGGTTTTTCAACACTAACACAAGTGCGAAAAGTGGTTTTTCAGCACTAACACAAGTGCAAAAAGTGTTTTTTCCACACTAATACAAGTGCAAAAGTGGTGTCCTGCACCAACACAAGTGCGAAAAGTGGTTTTTCAACACTAACACAAGTGCGAAAAGTGGTTTTTCAACACTAACACAAGTGCGAAAAGTGGTTTTTCAACACTAACACAAGTGCGAAAAGTGGTTTTTCCACACTAATACAAGTGCAAAAGTGGTTTCCTGCACCAACACAAGTGCGAAAAGTGGTTTTTTAACACTAACACAAGTGCGAAAAGTGGTTTTTCAACACTAACACAAGTGCGAAAAGTGGTTTTTCCACACTAATACAAGTGCAAAAGTGGTTTCCTGCACCAACACAAGTGCGAAAAGTGGTTTTTCAACACTAACACAAGTGCGAAAAGTGGCTTTTCAACACTATCACAAGTGCAAAAAGTGTTTTTCCACACTAATACAAGTGCAAAAGTGGTTTCCTGCACCAACACAAGTGCGAAAAGTGGTTTTTCAACACTAACACAAGTGCGAAAAGTGGTTTTTCAACACTAACACAAGTGCGAAAAGTGGTTTTTCCACACTAATACATGTGCAAAAGTGGTTTGCTGCACCAACACAAGTGCAAAAAGTGGTTTTTCAACACTTACACAAGTGCGAAAAGTGGTTTTTCAACACTAACACAAGTGCATAAAGTGGTTTTTCCACACTAATACAAGTGCAAAAGTGGTTTCCTGCACCAACACAAGTGCGAAAAGTGGTTTTTCAACACTAACACAAGTGCGAAAAGTGGTTTTTCAACACTAACACAAGTGTGAAAAGTGGTTTTTCAACACTAACACAAGTGCGAAAAGTGGTTTTTCCACACTAATACAAGTGCAAAAGTGGTTTCCTGCACCAACACAAGTGAAAAAGTGTTTTTTCCACACTAATACAAGTGCAAAAGTGGTTTCCTGCACCAACACAAGTGCGAAAAGTGGTTTTTCAACACTAACACAAGTGCGAAAAGTGGTTTTTCAACACTAACACAAGTGCGAAAAGTGGTTTTTCAACACTAACACAAGTGCAAAAAGTGGTTTTTCCACACTAATACAAGTGCAAAAGTGGTTTCCTGCACCAACACAAGTGCGAAAAATGGTTTTTCAACAATAACACAAGTGCGAAAAGTGGTTTTTCAACACTATCACAAGTGCAAAAAGTGTTTTTTCCACACTAATACAAGTGCAAAAGTGGTTTCCTGCACCAACACAAGTGCGAAAAGTGGTTTTTCAACACTAACACAAGTGCGAAAAGTGGTTTTTCCACACTAATACAAGTGCAAAAGTGGTTTCCTGCACCAACACAAGTGAAAAAGTGTTTTTTCCACACTAATACAAGTGCAAAAGTGGTTTCCTGCACCAACACAAGTGCGAAAAGTGGTTTTCAACACAAACACAAGAGCGAAAAGTGGTTTTTCCACACTAATACAAGTGCAAAAGTGGTTTCCTGCACCAACACAAGTGCGACAAGTGGTTTTTCAACACTAACACAAGTGCAAAAAGTGTTTTTTCAACACTATCACAAGTGCAAAAAGTGTTTTTTCCACACTAATAGAAGTGCAAAAGTGGTTTCCTGCACCAACACAAGTGCGAAAAGTGGTTTTTCAACACTAACACAAGTGCGAAAAGTGGTTTTTCAACACTAACACAAGTGCGAAAAGTGGTTTTTCCACACTAATACATGTGCAAAAGTGGTTTCCTGCACCAACACAAGTGCAAAAAGTGGTTTATCAACACCAACACAAGTGCGAAAAGTGGTTTTTCAACACTAATACAAGTGCAAAAGTGGTTTCCTGCACCAACACAAGTGCGAAAAGTGGTTTTTCAACACTAACACAAGTGCGGAAAGTGGTTTTTCAACACTAACACAAGTGCGAAAAGTGTTTTTTCCTCACTAATACAAGTGCAAAAGTGGTTTCCTGCACCAACACAAGTGCGAAAAGTGGTTTTTCAACACTAACACAAGTGCGAAAAGTGGTTTTTCAACACTAACACAAGTGCGAAAAGTGGTTTTTCGACACTATCACAAGTGCAAAAAGTGTTTTTTCCACACTAATACAAGTGCAAAAGTGGTTTCCTGCACCAACACAAGTGCGAAAAGTGGTTTTTCAACACTAATGCAAGTGCGAAAAGTGGTTTTTCCACACTAATACAAGTGCAAAAGTGGTTTCCTGCACCAACACAAGTGCGAAAAGTGGTTTTTCAACACTATCACAAGTGCGAAAAGTGGTTTTTCAACACTAACACAAGTGCGAAAAGTGGTTTTTCAACACTAACACAAGTGCGAAAAGTGGTTTTCCACACTAATACAAGTGCAAAAGTGGTTTCCTGCACCAACACAAGTGCGAAAAGTGGTTTTTCAACACTAACACAAGTGCGAAAAGTGGTTTTTCAACACTAACACAAGTGCGAAAAGTGGTTTTTCAACACTAACACAAGTGCGAAAAGTGGTTTTTCAACACTAACACAAGTGCGAAAAGTGGTTTTTCCACACTAATACAAGTGCAAAAGTGCTTTCCTGCACCAACACAAGTGCGAAAAGTGGTTTTTCAACACTAACACAAGTGCGAAAAGTGGTTTTTCAACACTAACACAAGTGCGAAAAGTGGTTTTTCCCCACTAATACAAGTGCAAAAGTGGTTTCCTGCACCAACACAATTGCGAAAAGTGGTTTTTCAACACTAACACAAGTGCGAAAAGTGGCTTTTCAACACTATCACAAGTGCGAAAAGTGTTTTTTCCACACTAATACAAGTGCAAAAGTGGTTTCTTGCACAAACACAAGTGCGAAAAGTGGTTTTTCAACACTAACACAAGTGCGAAAAGTGGTTTTTCAACACTAACACAAGTGCGAAAAGTGGTTTTTCAGCACTAACACAAGTGCAAAAAGTGGTTTTTCCACACTAATACAAGTGCAAAAGTGGTTTCCTGCACCAACACAAGTGCGAAAAGTGGTTTTTCAACACTAACACAAGTGCGAAAAGTGGTTTTTCAACACTATCACAAGTGCAAAAAGTGTTTTTTCCACACTAATACAAGTGCAAAAGTGGTTTCCTGCACCAACACAAGTGCGAAAAGTGGTTTTTCAACACTAACACAAGTGCGAAAAGTGGTTTTTCAACACTAACACAAGTGCGAAAAGTGGTTTTTCCACACTAATACAAGTGCAAAAGTGGTTTCCTGCACCAACACAAGTGCGAAAAGTGGTTTTTCAACACTAACACAAGTGCGAAAAGTGGTTTTTCAACACTAACACAAGTGCAAAAAGTGGTTTTTCCACACTAATACAAGTGCAAAAGTGGTTTCCTGCACCAACACAAGTGCGAAAAGTGGTTTTTCAACACTAACACAAGTGCGAAAAGTGGCTTTTCAACACTATCACAAGTGCAAAAAGTGTTTTTTCCACACTAATACAAGTGCAAAAGTGGTTTCCTGCACCAACACAAGTGCGAAAAGTGGTTTTTCAACACTAACACAAGTGCGAAAAGTGGTTTTTCAACACTAACACAAGTGCGAAAAGTGGCTTTTCAACACTATCACAGGTGCGAAAAGTGGTTTTTCAACACTAACACAAGTGCGAAAAGTGGTTTTTCAACAGTATCACAAGTGCAAAAAGTGTTTTTCCACACTAATACAAGTACAAAAGTGGTTTCCTGCACCAACACAAGTGCGAAAAGTGGTTTTTCAACACTAACACAAGTGCGAAAAGTGGTTTTTCAACACTAACACAAGTGCGAAAAGTGGTTTTACCACACTTATAAAAGTGCAAAACTGGTTTCCTGCACCAACACCAGTGCGAAAAGTGGTTTTTCAACACTATCACAAGTGCAAAAAGTGTTTTTTCCACACTAATACAAGTGCAAAAGTGGTTTCCTGCACCAAAACAAGTGCGAAAAGTGGTTTTTCCACAATAATACAAGTGCAAAAGTGCTTTCCTGCACCAACACAAGTGCGAAAAGTGGTTTTTCAACACTAACAGAAGTGCGAAAAGTGGTTTTCAACACTAACACAAGAGTGAAAAGTGGTTTTTCCACACTAATACAAGTGCAAAAGTGGTTTCCTGCACCAACACAAGTGCGACAAGTGGTTTTTCAACACTAACACAAGTGCAAAAAGTGTTTTTTCAACACTATCACAAGTGCAAAAAGTGTTTTTTCCACACTAATACAAGTGCAAAAGTGGTTTCCTGCACCAACACAAGTGCGAAAAGTGGTTTTTCAACACTAACACAAGTGCGAAAAGTGGTTTTTCAACACTAACACAAGTGCGAAAAGTGGTTTTCCACACTAATACATGTGCAAAAGTGGTTTCCTGCACCAACACAAGTGCAAAAAGTGGTTTTTCAACACCAACACAAGTGCGAAAAGTGGTTTTTCAACACTAATACAAGTGCAAAAGTGGTTTCCTGCACCAACACAAGTGCGAAAAGTGGTTTTTCAACACTAACACAAGTGCGGAAAGTGGTTTTTCAACACTAACACAAGTGCGAAAAGTGTTTTTTCCTCACTAATACAAGTGCAAAAGTGGTTTCCTGCACCAACACAAGTGCGAAAAGTGGTTTTTCAACACTAACACAAGTGCGAAAAGTGGTTTTTCAACACTAACACAAGTGCGAAAAGTGGTTTTTCGACACTATCACAAGTGCAAAAAGTGTTTTTTCCACACTAATACAAGTGCAAAAGTGGTTTCCTGCACCAACACAAGTGCGAAAAGTGGTTTTTCAACACTAATACAAGTGCGAAAAGTGGTTTTTCCACACTAATACAAGTGCAAAAGTGGTTTCCTGCACCAATACAAGTGCGAAAAGTGGTTTTTCAACACTAACACAAGTGCGAAAAGTGGTTTTTCAACACTATCACAAGTGCAAACAGTGTTTTTTCCACACTAATACAAGTGCAAAAGTGGTTTCCTGCACCAACACAAGTGCGAAAAGTGGTTTTTCAACACTAACACAAGTGCGAAAAGTGGTTTTTCAACACTAACACAAGTGCGAAAAGTGGTTTTTCCACACTAATACAAGTGCAAAAGTGCTTTCCTGCACCAACACAAGTGCGAAAAGTGGTTTTTCAACACTAACACAAGTGCGAAAAGTGGTTTTTCAACACTAACACAAGTGCGAAAAGTGGTTTTTCCCCACTAATACAAGTGCAAAAGTGGTTTCCTGCACCAACACAAGTGCGAAAAGTGGTTTTTCAACACTAACACAAGTGCGAAAAGTGGCTTTTCAACACTATCACAAGTGCGAAAAGTGTTTTTTCCACACTAATACAAGTGCAAAAGTGGTTTCTTGCACAAACACAAGTGCGAAAAGTGGTTTTTCAACACTAACACAAGTGCGAAAAGTGGTTTTTCAACACTAACACAAGTGCGAAAAGTGGTTTTTCAGCACTAACACAAGTGCAAAAAGTGGTTTTTCCACACTAATACAAGTGCAAAAGTGGTTTCCTGCACCAACACAAGTGCGAAAAGTGGTTTTTCAACACTAACACAAGTGCGAAAAGTGGCTTTTCAACACTATCACAAGTGCAAAAAGTGTTTTTTCCACACTAATACAAGTGCAAAAGTGGTTTCCTGCACCAACACAAGTGCGAAAAGTGGTTTTTCAACACTAACACAAGTGCGAAAAGTGGTTTTTCAACACTAACACAAGTGCGAAAAGTGGCTTTTCAACACTATCACAGGTGCGAAAAGTGGTTTTTCAACACTAACACAAGTGCGAAAAGTGGTTTTTCAACACTATCACAAGTGCAAAAAGTGTTTTTCCACACTAATACAAGTACAAAAGTGGTTTCCTGCAACAACACAAGTGCGAAAAGTGGTTTTTCAACACTAACACAAGTGCGAAAAGTGGTTTTTCAACACTAACACAAGTGCGAAAAGTGGTTTTACCACACTAATAAAAGTGCAAAACTGGTTTCCTGCACCAACACCAGTGCGAAAAGTGGTTTTTCAACACTATCACAAGTGCAAAAAGTGTTTTTTCCACACTAATACAAGTGCAAAAGTGGTTTCCTGCACCAAAACAAGTGCGAAAAGTGGTTTTTCCACAATAATACAAGTGCAAAAGTGCTTTCCTGCACCAACACAAGTGCGAAAAGTGGTTTTTCAACACTAACAGAAGTGCGAAAAGTGGTTTTCAACACTAACACAAGAGTGAAAAGTGGTTTTTCCACACTAATACAAGTGCAAAAGTGGTTTCCTGCACCAACACAAGTGCGACAAGTGGTTTTTCAACACTAACACAAGTGCAAAAAGTGTTTTTTCAACACTATCACAAGTGCAAAAAGTGTTTTTTCCACACTAATACAAGTGCAAAAGTGGTTTCCTGCACCAACACAAGTGCGAAAAGTGGTTTTTCAACACTAACACAAGTGCGAAAAGTGGTTTTTCAACACTAACACAAGTGCGAAAAGTGGTTTTCCACACTAATACATGTGCAAAAGTGGTTTCCTGCACCAACACAAGTGCAAAAAGTGGTTTTTCAACACCAACACAAGTGCGAAAAGTGGTTTTTCAACACTAATACAAGTGCAAAAGTGGTTTCCTGCACCAACACAAGTGCGAAAAGTGGTTTTTCAACACTAACACAAGTGCGGAAAGTGGTTTTTCAACACTAACACAAGTGCGAAAAGTGTTTTTTCCTCACTAATACAAGTGCAAAAGTGGTTTCCTGCACCAACACAAGTGCGAAATGTGGTTTTTCAACACTAACACAAGTGCGAAAAGTGGTTTTTCAACACTAACACAAGTGCGAAAAGTGGTTTTTCGACACTATCACAAGTGCAAAAAGTGTTTTTTCCACACTAATACAAGTGCAAAAGTGGTTTCCTGCACCAACACAAGTGCGAAAAGTGGTTTTTCAACACTAATACAAGTGCGAAAAGTGGTTTTTCCACACTAATACAAGTGCAAAAGTGGTTTCCTGCACCAATACAAGTGCGAAAAGTGGTTTTTCAACACTAACACAAGTGCGAAAAGTGGTTTTTCAACACTATCACAAGTGCAAATAGTGTTTTTTCCACACTAATACAAGTGCAAAAGTGGTTTCCTGCACCAACACAAGTGCGAAAAGTGGTTTTTCAACACTAACACAAGTGCGAAAAGTGGTTTTTCAACACTAACACAAGTACGAAAAGTGTTTTTTCCACACTAATACAAGTGCAAAAGTGGTTTCCTGCACCAACACAAGTGCAAAAAGTGGTTTTTCACACTAACACAAGTGCGAAATGTGGTTTTTCAACACTAACACAAGTGCAAAAAGTGCTTTTTCCACACTAATACAAGTGCAAAAGTGGTTTCCTGCACCAACACAAGTGCGAAAAGTGGTTTTTCAACACTAACACAAGTGCGAAAAGTGTTTTTTCCACACTAATATAAGTGCAAAAGTGGTTTCCTGCACCAACACAAGTGCGAAAAGTGGATTTTCAACACTAACACAAGTGCGAAAAGTGGTTTTTCAACACTAACACAAGTGCGAAAAGTGGTTTTTCAACACTAACACAAGTGCGAAAAGTGGTTTTTCAACACTAACACAAGTGCGAAAAGTGGTTTTTCCACACTAATACAAGTGCAAAAGTGGTTTCCTGCACCAACACAAGTGCGAAAAGTGGTTTTTCAACACTAACACAAGTGCGAAAAGTGGCTTTGCAACACTAACACAAGTGCGAAAAGTGGTTTTTCAACACTAACACAAGTGCGAAAAGTGGTTTTCAACACTAACACAAGAGCGAAAAGTGGTTTTTCCACACTAATACAAGTGCAAAAGTGGTTTCCTGCACCAACACAAGTGCGACAAGTGGTTTTTCAACACTAACACAAGTGCAAAAAGTGTTTTTTCAACACTATCACAAGTGCAAAAAGTGTTTTTTCCACACTAATAGAAGTGCAAAAGTGGTTTCCTGCACCAACACAAGTGCGAAAAGTGGTTTTTCAACACTAACACAAGTGCGAAAAGTGGTTTTTCAACACTAACACAAGTGCGAAAAGTGGTTTTTCCACACTAATACATGTGCAAAAGTGGTTTCCTGCACCAACACAAGTGCAAAAAGTGGTTTTTCAACACCAACACAAGTGCGAAAAGTGGTTTTTCAACACTAATACAAGTGCAAAAGTGGTTTCCTGCACCAACACAAGTGCGAAAAGTGGTTTTTCAACACTAACACAAGTGCGGAAAGTGGTTTTTCAACACTAACACAAGTGCGAAAAGTGTTTTTTCCTCACTAATACAAGTGCAAAAGTGGTTTCCTGCACCAACACAAGTGCGAAAAGTGGTTTTTCAACACTAACACAAGTGCGAAAAGTGGTTTTTCAACACTAACACAAGTGCGAAAAGTGGTTTTTCGACACTATCACAAGTGCAAAAAGTGTTTTTTCCACACTAATACAAGTGCAAAAGTGGTTTCCTGCACCAACACAAGTGCGAAAAGTGGTTTTTCCACACTAATGCAAGTGCGAAAAGTGGTTTTTCCACACTAATACAAGTGCAAAAGTGGTTTCCTGCACCAACACAAGTGCGAAAAGTGGTTTTTCAACACTAATACAAGTGCGAAAAGTGGTTTTTCCACACTAATACAAGTGCAAAAGTGGTTTCCTGCACCAACACAAGTGCGAAAAGTGGTTTTTCAACACTAACACAAGTGCGAAAAGTGGTTTTTCAACACTAACACAAGTGCGAAAAGTGGTTTTTCCACACTAATACAAGTGCAAAAGTGGTTTCCTGCACCAACACAAGTGCGAAAAGTGGTTTTTCAACACTAACATAAGTGCGAAAAGTGGCTTTTCAACACTATCACAAGTGCAAAAAGTGTTTTTTCCACACTAATACAAGTGCAAAAGTGGTTTCCTGCACCAACACAAGTGCGAAAAGTGGTTTTTCAACACTAACACAAGTGCGAAAAGTGGTTTTTCCACACTAATACAAGTGCAAAAGTGGTTTCCTGCACCAACACAAGTGCGAAAAGTGGTTTTTCAACACTAACACAAGTGCGAAAAGTGGTTTTTCAACACTAACACAAGTGCGAAAAGTGGTTTTTCCACACTAATACAAGTGCAAAAGTGGTTTCCTGCACCAACACAAGTGCGAAAAGTGGTTTTTCAACACTAACATAAGTGCGAAAAGTGGCTTTTCAACACTATCACAAGTGCAAAAAGTGTTTTTTCCACACTAATAGAAGTGCAAAAGTGGTTTCCTGCACCAACACAAGTGCGAAATGTGGTTTTTCAACACTAACACAAGTGCGAAAAGTGGTTTTTCAACACTAACACAAGTGCGAAAAGTGGTTTTAACACACAAATACAAGTGCAAAAGTGGTTTCCTGCACCAACACAGGTGCGAAAAGTGGTTTTTCAACACTAACACAAGTGCGAAAAGTGGTTTTTCAACACTATCACAAGTGCAAAAAGTGTTTTTCCACACTAATACAAGTGCAAAAGTGGTTTCCTGCACCAACACAAGTGCGAAAAGTGGTTTTTCAACACTAACACAAGTGCGAAAAGTGGTTTTTCAACACTAACACAAGTGCGAAAAGTGGTTTTACCACACTAATAAAAGTGCAAAACTGGTTTCCTGCACCAACACAAGTGCGAAAAGTGGTTTTTCAACACTAACACAAGTGCGAAAAGTGGTTTTTCAACACTATCACAAGTGCAAAAAGTGTTTTTTCCACACTAATACAAGTGCAAAAGTGGTTTCCTGCACCAAAACAAGTGCGAAAAGTGGTTTTTCCACAATAATGCAAGTGCAAAAGTGCTTTCCTGCACCAACACAAGTGCGAAAAGTGGTTTTTCAACACTAACACAAGTGCGAAAAGTGGTTTTCAACACTAACACAAGAGCGAAAAGTGGTTTTTCCACACTAATACAAGTGCAAAAGTGGTTTCCTGCACCAACACAAGTGCGACAAGTGGTTTTTCAACACTAACACAAGTGCAAAAAGTGTTTTTTCAACACTATCACAAGTGCAAAAAGTGTTTTTTCCACACTAATACAAGTGCAAAAGTGGTTTCCTGCACCAACACAAGTGCGAAAAGTGGTTTTTCAACACTAACACAAGTGCGAAAAGTGGTTTTTCAACACTAACACAAGTGCGAAAAGAGGTTTTTCCACACTAATACATGTGCAAAAGTGGTTTCCTGCACCAACACAAGTGCAAAAAGTGGTTTTTCAACACCAACACAAGTGCGAAAAGTGGTTTTTCAACACTAATACAAGTGCAAAAGTGGTTTCCTGCACCAACACAAGTGCGAAAAGTGGTTTTTCAACACTAACACAAGTGCGGAAAGTGGTTTTTCAACACTAACACAAGTGCGAAAAGTGTTTTTTCCTCACTAATACAAGTGCAAAAGTGGTTTCCTGCACCAACACAAGTGCGAAAAGTGGTTTTTCAACACTAACACAAGTGCGAAAAGTGGTTTTTCAACAATAACACAAGTGCGAAAAGTGGTTTTTCGACACTATCACAAGTGCAACAGTGTTTTTTCCACACTAATACAAGTGCAAAAGTGGTTTCCTGCACCAACACAAGTGAGAAAAGTGGTTTTTCAACACTAATACAAGTGCGAAAAGTGGTTTTTCCACACTAATACAAGTGCAAAAGTGGTTTCCTGCACCAATACAAGTGCGAAAAGTGGTTTTTCAACACTAACACAAGTGCGAAAAGTGGTTTTTCAACACTATCACAAGTGCAAATAGTGTTTTTTCCACACTAATACAAGTGCAAAAGTGGTTTCCTGCACCAACACAAGTGCGAAAAGTGGTTTTTCAACACTAACACAAGTGCGAAAAGTGGTTTTTCAACACTAACACAAGTACGAAAAGTGTTTTTTCCACACTAATACAAGTGCAAAAGTGGTTTCCTGCACCAACACAAGTGCAAAAAGTGGTTTTTCAACACTAACACAAGTGCGAAATGTGGTTTTTCAACACTAACACAAGTGCAAAAAGTGTTTTTTCCACACTAATACAAGTGCAAAAGTGGTTTCCTGCACCAACACAAGTGCGAAAAGTGGTTTTTCAACACTAACACAAGTGCGAAAAGTGTTTTTTCCACACTAATACAAGTGCAAAAGTGGTTTCCTGCACCAACACAAGTGCGAAAAGTGGTTTTTCAACACTAACACAAGTGCGAAAAGTGGTTTTTCAACACTAACACAAGTGCGAAAAGTGGTTTTTCAACACTAACACAAGTGCGAAAAGTGGTTTTTCAACACTAACACAAGTGCGAAAAGTGGTTTTTCCACACTAATACAAGTGCAAAAGTGGTTTCCTGCACCAACACAAGTGCGAAAAGTGGTTTTTCAACACTAACACAAGTGCGAAAAGTGGCTTTTCAACACTATCACAAGTGCGAAAAGTGTTTTTTCCACACTAATACAAGTGCAAAAGTGGTTTCTTGCACCAACACAAGTGCGAAAAGTGGTTTTTCAACACTAACACAAGTGCGAAAAGTGGTTTTTCAACACTAACACAAGTGCGAAAAGTGGTTTTTCAGCACTAACACAAGTGCGAAAAGTGGTTTTTCCACACTAATACAAGTGCAAAAGTGGTTTCCTGCACCAACACAAGTGCGAAAAGTGGTTTTTCAACACTAACACAAGTGCGAAAAGTGGTTTTTCAACACTATCACAAGTGCAAAAGTGGTTTCCGGCACCAACACAAGTGCAAAAAGTGTTTTTTCAACACTAACACAAGTGCGAAAAGTGGTTTTTCAACACGAACACAAGGGCGAAAAGTGGTTTTTCAACACTAACACAAGTGCGAAAAGTGGTTTTTCCACACTAATACAAGTGCAAAAGTGGTTTCCTGCACCAAAACAAGTGCGAAAAGTGGTTTTTCAACACTTACACAAGTGCGAAAAGTGGTTTTTCAACACTAACACAAGTGCATAAAGTGGTTTTTCCACACTAATACGAGTGCAAAAGTGGTTTCCTGCACCAACACAAGTGCGAAAAGTGGTGTTTCAACACTAACACAAGTGCGAAAAGTGGTTTTTCAACATTATCACAAGTGCAAAAAGTGTTTTTTTCACACTAATACAAGTGCAAAAGTGGTTTCCTGCACCAACACAAGTGCGAAAAGTGGTTTTTCAACACTAACACAAGTGCGAAAAGTGGTTTTTCAACACTAACACAAGTGCGAAAAGTGGTTTTTCAACACTAACACAAGTGCGAAAAGTGGTTTTTCCACACTAATACAAGTGCAAAAGTGGTTTCCTGCACCAACACAAGAGAAAAAGTGTTTTTTCCACACTAATACAAGTGCAAAAGTGGTTTCCTGCACCAACACAAGTGCGAAAAGTGGTTTTTCAACACTAACACAAGTGCGAAAAGTGGTTTTTCAACACTAACACAAGTGCGAAAAGTGGTTTTTCAACACTAACACAAGTGCAAAAAGTGGTTTTTCCACACTAATACAAGTGCAAAAGTGGTTTCTTGCACCAACACAAGTGCGAAAAGTGGTTTTTCAACACTAACACAAGTGCGAAAAGTGGTTTTTCAACACTAACACAAGTGCGAAAAGTGGTTTTTCAGCACTAACACAAGTGCGAAAAGTGGTTTTTCCACACTAATACAAGTGCAAAAGTGGTTTCCTGCACCAACACAAGTGCGAAAAGTGGTTTTTCAACACTAACACAAGTGCGAAAAGTGGTTTTTCAACACTATCACAAGTGCAAAAGTGGTTTCCGGCACCAACACAAGTGCAAAAAGTGGTTTTTCAACACTAACACAAGTGCGAAAAGTGGTTTTTCAACACTAACACAAGTGCATAAAGTGGTTTTTCAACACTAACACAAGTGCATAAAGTGGTTTTTCCACACTAATACAAGTGCAAAAGTGGTTTCCTGCACCAACACAAGTGCGAAAAGTGGTGTTTCAACACTAACACAAGTGCGAAAAGTGGTTTTTCAACATTATCACAAGTGCAAAAAGTGTTTTTTTCACACTAATACAAGTGCAAAAGTGGTTTCCTACACCAACACAAGTGCGAAAAGTGGTTTTTCAACACTAACACAAGTGCGAAAAGTGGTTTTTCAACACTAACACAAGTGCGAAAAGTGGTTTTTCAACACTAACACAAGTGCGAAAAGTGGTTTTTCCACACTAATACAAGTGCAAAAGTGGTTTCCTGTACCAACACAAGTGAAAAAGTGTTTTTTCCACACTAATACAAGTGCAAAAGTGGTTTCCTGCACCAACACAAGTGCGAAAAGTGGTTTTTCAACACTAACACAAGTGCGAAAAGTGGTTTTTCAACACTAACACAAGTGCGAAAAGTGGTTTTTCAACACTAACACAAGTGCAAAAGTGGTTTCCTGCACCAACACAAGTGCGAAAAGTGGTTTTTCAACACTAACACAAGTGCGAAAAGTGGTTTTTCCACACTAATACAAGTGCAAAAGTGGTTTCCTGCACCAACACAAGTGAAAAAGTGTTTTTTCCACACTAATACAAGTGCAAAAGTGGTTTCCTGCACCAACACAAGTGCGAAAAGTGGTTTTCAACACTAACACAAGTGCAAAAAGTGTTTTTTCAACACTATCACAAGTGCAAAAAGTGTTTTTTCCACACTAATACAAGTGCAAAAGTGGTTTCCTGCACCAACACAAGTGTGAAAAGTGGTTTTTCAACACTAACACAAGTGCGAAAAGTGGTTTTTCAACACTAACACAAGTGCAAAAAGTGGTTTTTCCACACTAATACATGTGCAAAAGTGGTTTCCTGCACCAACACAAGTGCAAAAAGTGGTTTTTCAACACCAACACAAGTGCGAAAAGTGGTTTTTCAACACTAATAGAAGTGCAAAAGTGGTTTCCTGCACCAACACAAGTGCGAAAAGTGGTTTTTCAACACTAACACAAGTGCGAAAAGTGGTTTTTCAACACTATCACAAGTGCAAAAGTGGTTTCCGGCACCAACACAAGTGCAAAAAGTGGTTTTTCAACACTAACACAAGTGCGAAAAGTGGTTTTTCAACACGAACACAAGGGCGAAAAGTGGTTTTTCAACACTAACACAAGTGCGAAAAGTGGTTTTTCCACACTAATACAAGTGCAAAAGTGGTTTCCTGCACCAAAACAAGTGCGAAAAGTGGTTTTTCAACACTTACACAAGTGCGAAAAGTGGTTTTTCAACACTAACACAAGTGCATAACGTGGTTTTTCCACACTAATACAAGTGCAAAAGTGGTTTCCTGCACCAACACAAGTGCGAAAAGTGGTGTTTCAACACTAACACAAGTGCGAAAAGTGGTTTTTCAACATTATCACAAGTGCAAAAAGTGTTTTTTTCACACTAATACAAGTGCAAAAGTGGTTTCCTGCACCAACACAAGTGCGAAAAGTGGTTTTTCAACACTAACACAAGTGCGAAAAGTGGTTTTTCAACACCAACACAAGTGCGAAAAGTGGTTTTTCAACACTAACACAAGTGCGAAAAGTGGTTTTTCCACACTAATACAAGTGCAAAAGTGGTTTCCTGCACCAACACAAGTGCGAAAAGTGGTTTTTCAACACTAACACAAGTGCGAAAAGTGGTTTTTCAACACTAACACAAGTGCGAAAAGTGGTTTTTCAACACTAACACAAGTGCAAAAGTGGTTTCCTGCACCAACACAAGTGCGAAAAGTGGTTTTTCAACACTAACACAAGTGCGAAAAGTGGTTTTTCAACACTATCACAAGTGCAAAAAGTGTTTTTTCCACACTAATACAAGTGCAAAAGTGGTTTCCTGCACCAACACAAGTGCGAAAAGTGGTTTTTCAACACTAACACAAGTGCGAAAAGTGGTTTTTCCACACTAATACAAGTGCAAAAGTGGTTTCCTGCACCAACACAAGTGAAAAAGGGTTTTTTCCACACTAATACAAGTGCAAAAGTGGTTTACTGCACTAACACAAGTGCGAAAAGTGGTTTTCAACACTAACACAAGAGCGAAAAGTGGTTTTTCCACACTAATACAAGTGCAAAAGTGGTTTCCTGCACCAACACAAGTGCGACAAGTGGTTTTTCAACACTAACACAAGTGCAAAAAGTGTTTTTTCAACACTATCACAAGTGCAAAAAGTGTTTTTTCCACACTAATACAAGTGCAAAAGTGGTTTCCTGCACCAACACAAGTGCGAAAAGTGGTTTTTCAACACTAACACAAGTGCGAAAAGTGGTTTTTCAACACTAACACAAGTGCGAAAAGTGGTTTTTCAACACTAACACAAGTGCAAAAGTGGTTTCCTGCACCAACACAAGTGCGAAAAGTGGTTTTTCAACACTAACACAAGTGCGAAAAGTGGTTTTTCCACACTAATACAAGTGCAAAAGTGGTTTCCTGCACCAACACAAGTGAAAAAGTGTTTTTTCCACACTAATACAAGTGCAAAAGTGGTTTCCTGCACCAACACAAGTGCGAAAAGTGGTTTTCAACACTAACACAAGTGCAAAAAGTGTTTTTTCAACACTATCACAAGTGCAAAAAGTGTTTTTTCCACACTAATACAAGTGCAAAAGTGGTTTCCTGCACCAACACAAGTGCGAAAAGTGGTTTTTCAACACTAACACAAGTGCGAAAAGTGGTTTTTCAACACTAACACAAGTGCAAAAAGTGGTTTTTCCACACTAATACATATGCAAAAGTGGTTTCCTGCACCAACACAAGTGCAAAAAGTGGTTTTTCAACACCAACACAAGTGCGAAAAGTGGTTTTTCAACACTAATACAAGTGCAAAAGTGGTTTCCTGCACCAACACAAGTGCGAAAAGTGGTTTTTCAACACTAACACAAGTGCGAAAAGTGGTTTTTCAACACTATCACAAGTGCAAAAGTGGTTTCCGGCACCAACACAAGTGCAAAAAGTGGTTTTTCAACACTAACACAAGTGCGAAAAGTGGTTTTTCAACACTATCACAAGTGCAAAAGTGGTTTCCGGCACCAACACAAGTGCAAAAAGTGGTTTTTCAACACGAACACAAGGGCGAAAAGTGGTTTTTCAACACTAACACAAGTGCGAAAAGTGGTTTTTCCACACTAATACAAGTGCAAAAGTGGTTTCCTGCACCAAAACAAGTGCGAAAAGTGGTTTTTCAACACTTACACAAGTGCGAAAAGTGGTTTTTCAACACTAACACAAGTGCATAACGTGGTTTTTCCACACTAATACAAGTGCAAAAGTGGTTTCCTGCACCAACACAAGTGCGAAAAGTGGTGTTTCAACACTAACACAAGTGCGAAAAGTGGTTTTTCAACATTATCACAAGTGCAAAAAGTGTTTTTTTCACACTAATACAAGTGCAAAAGTGGTTTCCTGCACCAACACAAGTGCGAAAAGTGGTTTTTCAACACTAACACAAGTGCGAAAAGTGGTTTTTCAACACCAACACAAGTGCGAAAAGTGGTTTTTCAACACTAACACAAGTGCGAAAAGTGGTTTTTCCACACTAATACAAGTGCAAAAGTGGTTTCCTGCACCAACACAAGTGCGAAAAGTGGTTTTTCAACACTAACACAAGTGCGAAAAGTGGTTTTTCAACACTAACACAAGTGCGAAAAGTGGTTTTTCAACACTAACACAAGTGCAAAAGTGGTTTCCTGCACCAACACAAGTGCGAAAAGTGGTTTTTCAACACTAACACAAGTGCGAAAAGTGGTTTTTCAACACTATCACAAGTGCAAAAAGTGTTTTTTCCACACTAATACAAGTGCAAAAGTGGTTTCCTGCACCAACACAAGTGCGAAAAGTGGTTTTTCAACACTAACACAAGTGCGAAAAGTGGTTTTTCCACACTAATACAAGTGCAAAAGTGGTTTCCTGCACCAACACAAGTGAAAAAGGGTTTTTTCCACACTAATACAAGTGCAAAAGTGGTTTACTGCACTAACACAAGTGCGAAAAGTGGTTTTCAACACTAACACAAGAGCGAAAAGTGGTTTTTCCACACTAATACAAGTGCAAAAGTGGTTTCCTGCACCAACACAAGTGCGACAAGTGGTTTTTCAACACTAACACAAGTGCAAAAAGTGTTTTTTCAACACTATCACAAGTGCAAAAAGTGTTTTTTCCACACTAATACAAGTGCAAAAGTGGTTTCCTGCACCAACACAAGTGCGAAAAGTGGTTTTTCAACACTAACACAAGTGCGAAAAGTGGTTTTTCAACACTAACACAAGTGCGAAAAGTGGTTTTTCAACACTAACACAAGTGCAAAAGTGGTTTCCTGCACCAACACAAGTGCGAAAAGTGGTTTTTCAACACTAACACAAGTGCGAAAAGTGGTTTTTCCACACTAATACAAGTGCAAAAGTGGTTTCCTGCACCAACACAAGTGAAAAAGTGTTTTTTCCACACTAATACAAGTGCAAAAGTGGTTTCCTGCACCAACACAAGTGCGAAAAGTGGTTTTCAACACTAACACAAGTGCAAAAAGTGTTTTTTCAACACTATCACAAGTGCAAAAAGTGTTTTTTCCACACTAATACAAGTGCAAAAGTGGTTTCCTGCACCAACACAAGTGCGAAAAGTGGTTTTTCAACACTAACACAAGTGCGAAAAGTGGTTTTTCAACACTAACACAAGTGCAAAAAGTGGTTTTTCCACACTAATACATATGCAAAAGTGGTTTCCTGCACCAACACAAGTGCAAAAAGTGGTTTTTCAACACCAACACAAGTGCGAAAAGTGGTTTTTCAACACTAATACAAGTGCAAAAGTGGTTTCCTGCACCAACACAAGTGCGAAAAGTGGTTTTTCAACACTAACACAAGTGCGAAAAGTGGTTTTTCAACACTATCACAAGTGCAAAAGTGGTTTCCGGCACCAACACAAGTGCAAAAAGTGGTTTTTCAACACTAACACAAGTGCGAAAAGTGGTTTTTCAACACTATCACAAGTGCAAAAGTGGTTTCCGGCACCAACACAAGTGCAAAAAGTGGTTTTTCAACACGAACACAAGGGCGAAAAGTGGTTTTTCAACACTAACACAAGTGCGAAAAGTGGTTTTTCCACACTAATACAAGTGCAAAAGTGGTTTCCTGCACCAAAACAAGTGCGAAAAGTGGTTTTTCAACACTTACACAAGTGCGAAAAGTGGTTTTTCAACACTAACACAAGTGCATAACGTGGTTTTTCCACACTAATACAAGTGCAAAAGTGGTTTCCTGCACCAACACAAGTGCGAAAAGTGGTGTTTCAACACTAACACAAGTGCGAAAAGTGGTTTTTCAACATTATCACAAGTGCAAAAAGTGTTTTTTTCACACTAATACAAGTGCAAAAGTGGTTTCCTGCACCAACACAAGTGCGAAAAGTGGTTTTTCAACACTAACACAAGTGCGAAAAGTGGTTTTTCAACACCAACACAAGTGCGAAAAGTGGTTTTTCAACACTAACACAAGTGCGAAAAGTGGTTTTTCCACACTAATACAAGTGCAAAAGTGGTTTCCTGCACCAACACAAGTGCGAAAAGTGGTTTTTCAACACTAACACAAGTGCGAAAAGTGGTTTTTCAACACTAACACAAGTGCGAAAAGTGGTTTTTCAACACTAACACAAGTGCAAAAGTGGTTTCCTGCACCAACACAAGTGCGAAAAGTGGTTTTTCAACACTAACACAAGTGCGAAAAGTGGTTTTTCAACACTATCACAAGTGCAAAAAGTGTTTTTTCCACACTAATACAAGTGCAAAAGTGGTTTCCTGCACCAACACAAGTGCGAAAAGTGGTTTTTCAACACTAACACAAGTGCGAAAAGTGGTTTTTCCACACTAATACAAGTGCAAAAGTGGTTTCCTGCACCAACACAAGTGAAAAAGGGTTTTTTCCACACTAATACAAGTGCAAAAGTGGTTTACTGCACTAACACAAGTGCGAAAAGTGGTTTTCAACACTAACACAAGAGCGAAAAGTGGTTTTTCCACACTAATACAAGTGCAAAAGTGGTTTCCTGCACCAACACAAGTGCGACAAGTGGTTTTTCAACACTAACACAAGTGCAAAAAGTGTTTTTTCAACACTATCACAAGTGCAAAAAGTGTTTTTTCCACACTAATACAAGTGCAAAAGTGGTTTCCTGCACCAACACAAGTGCGAAAAGTGGTTTTTCAACACTAACACAAGTGCGAAAAGTGGTTTTTCAACACTAACACAAGTGCGAAAAGTGGTTTTTCCACACTAATACATGTGCAAAAGTGGTTTCCTGCACCAACACAAGTGCAAAAAGTGGTTTTTCAACACCAACACAAGTGCGAAAAGTGGTTTTTCAACACTAATACAAGTGCAAAAGTGGTTTCCTGCACCAACACAAGTGCGAAAAGTGGTTTTTCAACACTAACACAAGTGCGGAAAGTGGTTTTTCAACACTAACACAAGTGCGAAAAGTGTTTTTTCCTCACTAATACAAGTGCAAAAGTGGTTTCCTGCACCAACACAAGTGCGAAAAGTGGTTTTTCAACACTAATACAAGTGCGAAAAGTGGTTTTTCCACACTAATACAAGTGCAAAAGTGGTTTCCTGCACCAACACAAGTGCGAAAAGTGGTTTTTCAACACTATCACAAGTGCGAAAAGTGGTTTTTCCACACTAATACAAGTGCGAAAAGTGGTTTTTCAACACTAACACAAGTGCGAAAAGTGGTTTTTCCACAATAATACAAGTGCAAAAGTGCTTTCCTGCACCAACACAAGTGCGAAAAGTGGTTTTTCAACACTAACACAAGTGCGAAAAGTGGTTTTCAACACTAACACAAGAGCGAAAAGTGGTTTTTCCACACTAATACAAGTGCAAAAGTGGTTTCCTGCACCAACACAAGTGGGACAAGTGGTTTTTCAACACTAACACAAGTGCAAAAAGTGTTTTTTCAACACTATCACAAGTGCAAAAAGTGTTTTTTCCACACAAATACAAGTGCAAAAGTGGTTTCCTGCACCAACACAAGTGCGAAAAGTGGTTTTTCAACACTAACACAAGTGCGAAAAGTGGTTTTTCAACACTAACACAAGTGCGAAAAGTGGTTTTTCCACACTAATACATGTGCAAAAGTGGTTTCCTGCACCAACACAAGTGCAAAAAGTGGTTTTTCAACACCAACACAAGTGCGAAAAGTGGTTTTTCAACACTAATACAAGTGCAAAAGTGGTTTCCTGCACGAACACAAGTGCGAAAAGTGGTTTTTCAACACTAACACAAGTGCGGAAAGTGGTTTTTCAACACTAACACAAGTGCGAAAAGTGTTTTTTCCTCACTAATACAAGTGCAAAAGTGGTTTCCTGCACCAACACAAGTACGAAAAGTGGTTTTTCAACACTAACACAAGTGCGAAAAGTGGTTTTTCAACACTAACACAAGTGCGAAAAGTGGTTTTTCGACACTATCACAAGTGCAAAAAGTGTTTTTTCCACACTAATACAAGTGCAAAAGTGGTTTCCTGCACCAACACAAGTACGAAAAGTGGTTTTTCTACACTAATACAAGTGCGAAAAGTGGTTGTTCCACACTAATACAAGTGCAAAAGTGGTTTCCTGCACCAATACAAGTGCGAAAAGTGGTTTTTCAACACTAACACAAGTGCGAAAAGTGGTTTTTCAACACTAACACAAGTGCAAAAAGTGTTTTTTCCACACTGATACAAGTGCAAAAGTGGTTTCCTGCACCAACACAAGTGCGAAAAGTGGTTTTTCAACACTAACACAAGTGCCAAAAGTGGTTTTTCAACACTATCACAAGTGCAAAAAGTGTTTTTTCCACACTAATACAAGTGTGAAAAGTGGTTTTTCAACACTAACACTAGTGCGAAAAGTGGTTTTTCAACACTAACACAAGTGCGAAAAGTGGTTTTTCAACACTAACACAAGTGCGAAAAGTGGTTTTTCTACACTAATACAAGTGCAAAAGTGGTTTCCTGCACCAACACAAGTGCGAAAAGTGGTTTTTCAACACTAACACAAGTGCGAAAAGTGGTTTTTCAACACTATCACAAGTGCAAAAGTGGTTTCCGGCACCAACACAAGTGCAAAAAGTGGTTTTTCAACACTAACACAAGTGCGAAAAGTGGTTTTTCAACACGAACACAAGGGCGAAAAGTGGTTTTTCAACACTAACACAAGTGCGAAAAGTGGTTTTTCCACACTAATACAAGTGCAAAAGTGGTTTCCTGCACCAAAACAAGTGCGAAAAGTGGTTTTTCAACACTTACACAAGTGCGAAAAGTGGTTTTTCAACACTAACACAAGTGCATAAAGTGGTTTTTCAACACTAACACAAGTGCATAAAGTGGTTTTTCAACACTTACACAAGTGCGAAAAGTGGTGTTTCAACACTAACACAAGTGCGAAAAGTGGTTTTTCAACATTATCACAAGTGCAAAAAGTGTTTTTTTCACACTAATACAAGTGCAAAAGTGGTTTCCTACACCAACACAAGTGCGAAAAGTGGTTTTTCAACACTAACACAAGTGCGAAAAGTGGTTTTTCAACACTAACACAAGTGCGAAAAGTGGTTTTTCAACACTAACACAAGTGCGAAAAGTGGTTTTTCCACACTAATACAAGTGCAAAAGTGGTTTCCTGTACCAACACAAGTGAAAAAGTGTTTTTTCCACACTAATACAAGTGCAAAAGTGGTTTCCTGCACCAACACAAGTGCGAAAAGTGGTTTTTCAACACTAACACAAGTGCGAAAAGTGGTTTTTCAACACTAACACAAGTGCGAAAAGTGGTTTTTCAACACTAACACAAGTGCAAAAGTGGTTTCCTGCACCAACACAAGTGCGAAAAGTGGTTTTTCAACACTAACACAAGTGCGAAAAGTGGTTTTTCCACACTAATACAAGTGCAAAAGTGGTTTCCTGCACCAACACAAGTGAAAAAGTGTTTTTTCCACACTAATACAAGTGCAAAAGTGGTTTCCTGCACCAACACAAGTGCGAAACGTGGTTTTCAACACTAACACAAGTGCAAAAAGTGTTTTTTCAACACTATCACAAGTGCAAAAAGTGTTTTTTCCACACTAATACAAGTGCAAAAGTGGTTTCCTGCACCAACACAAGTGCGAAAAGTGGTTTTTCAACACTAACACAAGTGCGAAAAGTGGTTTTTCAACACTAACACAAGTGCAAAAAGTGGTTTTTCCACACTAATACATGTGCAAAAGTGGTTTCCTGCACCAACACAAGTGCAAAAAGTGGTTTTTCAACACCAACACAAGTGCGAAAAGTGGTTTTTCAACACTAATACAAGTGCAAAAGTGGTTTCCTGCACCAACACAAGTGCGAAAAGTGGTTTTTCAACACTAACACAAGTGCGGAAAGTGGTTTTTCAACACTAACACAAGTGCGAAAAGTGTTTTTTCCTCACTAATACAAGTGCAAAAGTGGTTTCCTGCACCAACACAAGTGCGAAAAGTGGTTTTTCAACACTAACACAAGTGCGAAAAGTGGTTTTTCAACACTAACACAAGTGCGAAAAGTGGTTTTTCGACACTATCACAAGTGCAAAAAGTGTTTTTTCCACACTAATACAAGTGCAAAAGTGGTTTCCTGCACCAACACAAGTGTGAAAAGTGGTTTTTCAACACTAATACAAGTGCGAAAAGTGGTTTTTCCACACTAATACAAGTGCAAAAGTGGTTTCCTGCACCAACACAATTGCGAAAAGTGGTTTTTCAACACTATCACAAGTGCGAAAAGTGGTTTTTCAACACTAACACAAGTGCGAAAAGTGGTTTTTCAACACTAACACAAGTGCGAAAAGTGGTTTTTCCACACTAATACAAGTGCAAAAGTGGTTTCCTGCACCAACACAAGTGCGAAAAGTGGTTTTTCAACACTAACACAAGTGCGAAAAGTGGTTTTTCAACACTAACACAAGTGCGAAAAGTGGTTTTTCAACACTAACACAAGTGCGAAAAGTGGTTTTTCCACACTAATACAAGTGCAAAAGTGCTTTCCTGCACCAACACAAGTGCGAAAAGTGGTTTTTCAACACTAACACAAGTGCGAAAAGTGGTTTTTCAACACTAACACAAGTGCGAAAAGTGGTTTTTCCCCACTAATACAAGTGCAAAAGTGGTTTCCTGCACCAACACAAGTGCGAAAAGTGGTTTTTCAACACTAACACAAGTGCGAAAAGTGGCTTTTCAACACTATCACAAGTGCGAAAAGTGTTTTTTCCACACTAATACAAGTGCAAAAGTGGTTTCTTGCACAAACACAAGTGCGAAAAGTGGTTTTTCAACACTAACACAAGTGCGAAAAGTGGTTTTTCAACACTAACACAAGTGCGAAAAGTGGTTTTTCAGCACTAACACAAGTGCAAAAAGTGGTTTTTCCACACTAATACAAGTGCAAAAGTGGTTTCCTGCACCAACACAAGTGCGAAAAGTGGTTTTTCAACACTAACACAAGTGCGAAAAGTGGTTTTTCAACAATATCACAAGTGCAAAAAGTGTTTTTTCCACACTAATACAAGTGCAAAAGTGGTTTCCTGCACCAACACAAGTGCGAAAAGTGGTTTTTCAACACTAACACAAGTGCGAAAAGTGGTTTTTCAACACTAACACAAGTGCGAAAAGTGGTTTTTCCACACTAATACAAGTGCAAAAGTGGTTTCCTGCACCAACACAAGTGCGAAAAGTGGTTTTTCAACACTAACACAAGTGCGAAAAGTGGTTTTTCAACACTAACACAAGTGCGAAAAGTGGTTTTTCCACACTAATACAAGTGCAAAAGTGGTTTCCTGCACCAACACAAGTGCGAAAAGTGGTTTTTCAACACTAACATAAGTGCGAAAAGTGGCTTTTCAACACTATCACAAGTGCAAAAAGTGTTTTTTCCACACTAATACAAGTGCAAAAGTGGTTTCCTGCACCAACACAAGTGCGAAAAGTGGTTTTTCAACACTAACACAAGTGCGAAAAGTGGTTTTTCAACACTAACACAAGTGCGAAAAGTGGTTTTAACACACAAATACAAGTGCAAAAGTGGTTTCCTGCACCAACACAGGTGCGAAAAGTGGTTTTTCAACACTAACACAAGTGCGAAAAGTGGTTTTTCAACACTATCACAAGTGCAAAAAGTGTTTTTCCACACTAATACAAGTGCAAAAGTGGTTTCCTGCACCAACACAAGTGCGAAAAGTGGTTTTTCAACACTAACACAAGTGCGAAAAGTGGTTTTTCAACACTAACACAAGTGCGAAAAGTGGTTTTACCACACTAATAAAAGTGCAAAACTGGTTTCCTGCACCAACACAAGTGCGAAAAGTGGTTTTTCAACACTAACACAAGTGCGAAAAGTGGTTTTTCAACACTATCACAAGTGCAAAAAGTATTTTTTCCACACTAATACAAGTGCAAAAGTGGTTTCCTGCACCAAAACAAGTGCGAAAAGTGGTTTTTCCACAATAATGCAAGTGCAAAAGTGCTTTCCTGCACCAACACAAGTGCGAAAAGTGGTTTTTCAACACTAACACAAGTGCGAAAAGTGGTTTTCAACACTAACACAAGAGCGAAAAGTGGTTTTTCCACACTAATACAAGTGCAAAAGTGGTTTCCTGCACCAACACAAGTGCGACAAGTGGTTTTTCAACACTAACACAAGTGCAAAAAGTGTTTTTTCAACACTATCACAAGTGCAAAAAGTGTTTTTTCCACACTAATACAAGTGCAAAAGTGGTTTCCTGCACCAACACAAGTGCGAAAAGTGGTTTTTCAACACTAACACAAGTGCGAAAAGTGGTTTTTCAACACTAACACAAGTGCGAAAAGAGGTTTTTCCACACTAATACATGTGCAAAAGTGGTTTCCTGCACCAACACAAGTGCAAAAAGTGGTTTTTCAACACCAACACAAGTGCGAAAAGTGGTTTTTCAACACTAATACAAGTGCAAAAGTGGTTTCCTGCACCAACACAAGTGCGAAAAGTGGTTTTTCAACACTAACACAAGTGCGGAAAGTGGTTTTTCAACACTAACACAAGTGCGAAAAGTGTTTTTTCCTCTCTAATACAAGTGCAAAAGTGGTTTCCTGCACCAACACAAGTGCGAAAAGTGGTTTTCAACACTAACACAAGTGCGAAAAGTGGTTTTTCAACAATAACACAAGTGCGAAAAGTGGTTTTTCGACACTATCACAAGTGCAACAGTGTTTTTTCCACACTAATACAAGTGCAAAAGTGGTTTCCTGCACCAACACAAGTGAGAAAAGTGGTTTTTCAACACTAATACAAGTGCGAAAAGTGGTTTTTCCACACTAATACAAGTGCAAAAGTGGTTTCCTGCACCAATACAAGTGCGAAAAGTGGTTTTTCAACACTAACACAAGTGCGAAAAGTGGTTTTTCAACACTATCACAAGTGCAAATAGTGTTTTTTCCACACTAATACAAGTGCAAAAGTGGTTTCCTGCACCAACACAAGTGCGAAAAGTGGTTTTTTAACACTAACACAAGTGCGAAAAGTGGTTTTTCAACACTAACACAAGTACGAAAAGTGTTTTTTCCACACTAATACAAGTGCAAAAGTGGTTTCCTGCACCAACACAAGTGCAAAAAGTGGTTTTTCAACACTAACACAAGTGCGAAATGTGGTTTTTCAACACTAACACAAGTGCAAAAAGTGTTTTTTCCACACTAATACAAGTGCAAAAGTGGTTTCCTGCACCAACACAAGTGCGAAAAGTGGTTTTTCAACACTAACACAAGTGCGAAAAGTGTTTTTTCCACACTAATACAAGTGCAAAAGTGGTTTCCTGCACAAACACAAGTGCGAAAAGTGGTTTTTCAACACTAACACAAGTGCGAAAAGTGGTTTTTCAACACTAACACAAGTGCGAAAAGTGGTTTTTCAACACTAACACAAGTGCGAAAAGTGGTTTTTCAACACTAACACAAGTGCGAAAAGTGGTTTTTCCACACTAATACAAGTGCAAAAGTGGTTTCCTGCACCAACACAAGTGCGAAAAGTGGTTTTTCAACACTAACACAAGTGCAAAAAGTGGCTTTTCAACACTATCACAAGTGCGAAAAGTGCTTTTTCCACACTAATACAAGTGCAAAAGTGGTTTCTTGCACCAACACAAGTGCGAAAAGTGGTTTTTCAACACTAACACAAGTGCGAAAAGTGGTTTTTCAACACTAACACAAGTGCGAAAAGTGGTTTTTCAGCACTAACACAAGTGCGAAAAGTGGTTTTTCCACACTAATACAAGTGCAAAAGTGGTTTCCTGCACCAACACAAGTGCGAAAAGTGGTTTTTCAACACTAACACAAGTGCGAAAAGTGGTTTTTCAACACTATCACAAGTGCAAAAGTGGTTTCCGGCACCAACACAAGTGCAAAAAGTGGTTTTTCAACACTAACACAAGTGCGAAAAGTGGTTTTTCAACACGAACACAAGGGCGAAAAGTGGTTTTTCAACACTAACACAAGTGCGAAAAGTGGTTTTTCCACACTAATACAAGTGCAAAAGTGGTTTCCTGCACCAAAACAAGTGCGAAAAGTGGTTTTTCAACACTTACACAAGTGCGAAAAGTGGTTTTTCAACACTAACACAAGTGCATAAAGTGGTTTTTCCACACTAATACAAGTGCAAAAGTGGTTTCCTGCACCAACACAAGTGCGAAAAGTGGTGTTTCAACACTAACACAAGTGCGAAAAGTGGTTTTTCAACATTATCACAAGTGCAAAAAGTGTTTTTTTCACACTAATACAAGTGCAAAAGTGGTTTCCTGCACCAACACAAGTGCGAAAAGTGGTTTTTCAACACTAACACAAGTGCGAAAAGTGGTTTTTCAACACTAACACAAGTGCGAAAAGTGGTTTTTCAACACTAACACAAGTGCGAAAAGTGGTTTTTCCACACTAATACAAGTGCAAAAGTGGTTTCCTGCACCAACACAAGAGAAAAAGTGTTTTTTCCACACTAATACAAGTGCAAAAGTGGTTTCCTGCACCAACACAAGTGCGAAAAGTGGTTTTTTCAACACTAACACAAGTGCGAAAAGTGGTTTTTCAACACTAACACAAGTGCGAAAAGTGGTTTTTCAACACTAACACAAGTGCAAAAAGTGGTTTTTCCACACTAATACAAGTGCAAAAGTGGTTTCTTGCACCAACACAAGTGCGAAAAGTGGTTTTTCAACACTAACACAAGTGCGAAAAGTGGTTTTTCAACACTAACACAAGTGCGAAAAGTGGTTTTTCAGCACTAACACAAGTGCGAAAAGTGGTTTTTCCACACTAATACAAGTGCAAAAGTGGTTTCCTGCACCAACACAAGTGCGAAAAGTGGTTTTTCAACACTAACACAAGTGCGAAAAGTGGTTTTTCAACACTATCACAAGTGCAAAAGTGGTTTCCGGCACCAACACAAGTGCAAAAAGTGGTTTTTCAACACTAACACAAGTGCGAAAAGTGGTTTTTCAACACGAACACAAGGGCGAAAAGTGGTTTTTCAACACTAACACAAGTGCGAAAAGTGGTTTTTCCACACTAATACAAGTGCAAAAGTGGTTTCCTGCACCAAAACAAGTGCGAAAAGTGGTTTTTCAACACTTACACAAGTGCGAAAAGTGGTTTTTCAACACTAACACAAGTGCATAAAGTGGTTTTTCCACACTAATACAAGTGCAAAAGTGGTTTCCTGCACCAACACAAGTGCAAAAAGTGGTTTTTCAACACCAACACAAGTGCGAAAAGTGGTTTTTCAACACTAATACAAGTGCAAAAGTGGTTTCCTGCACCAACACAAGTGCGAAAAGTGGTTTTTCAACACTAACACAAGTGCGGAAAGTGGTTTTTCAACACTAACACAAGTGCGAAAAGTGTTTTTTCCTCTCTAATACAAGTGCAAAAGTGGTTTCCTGCACCAACACAAGTGCGAAAAGTGGTTTTCAACACTAACACAAGTGCGAAAAGTGGTTTTTCAACAATAACACAAGTGCGAAAAGTGGTTTTTCGACACTATCACAAGTGCAACAGTGTTTTTTCCACACTAATACAAGTGCAAAAGTGGTTTCCTGCACCAACACAAGTGAGAAAAGTGGTTTTTCAACACTAATACAAGTGCGAAAAGTGGTTTTTCCACACTAATACAAGTGCAAAAGTGGTTTCCTGCACCAATACAAGTGCGAAAAGTGGTTTTTCAACACTAACACAAGTGCGAAAAGTGGTTTTTCAACACTATCACAAGTGCAAATAGTGTTTTTTCCACACTAATACAAGTGCAAAAGTGGTTTCCTGCACCAACACAAGTGCGAAAAGTGGTTTTTTAACACTAACACAAGTGCGAAAAGTGGTTTTTCAACACTAACACAAGTACGAAAAGTGTTTTTTCCACACTAATACAAGTGCAAAAGTGGTTTCCTGCACCAACACAAGTGCAAAAAGTGGTTTTTCAACACTAACACAAGTGCGAAATGTGGTTTTTCAACACTAACACAAGTGCAAAAAGTGTTTTTTCCACACTAATACAAGTGCAAAAGTGGTTTCCTGCACCAACACAAGTGCGAAAAGTGGTTTTTCAACACTAACACAAGTGCGAAAAGTGTTTTTTCCACACTAATACAAGTGCAAAAGTGGTTTCCTGCACAAACACAAGTGCGAAAAGTGGTTTTTCAACACTAACACAAGTGCGAAAAGTGGTTTTTCAACACTAACACAAGTGCGAAAAGTGGTTTTTCAACACTAACACAAGTGCGAAAAGTGGTTTTTCAACACTAACACAAGTGCGAAAAGTGGTTTTTCCACACTAATACAAGTGCAAAAGTGGTTTCCTGCACCAACACAAGTGCGAAAAGTGGTTTTTCAACACTAACACAAGTGCAAAAAGTGGCTTTTCAACACTATCACAAGTGCGAAAAGTGCTTTTTCCACACTAATACAAGTGCAAAAGTGGTTTCTTGCACCAACACAAGTGCGAAAAGTGGTTTTTCAACACTAACACAAGTGCGAAAAGTGGTTTTTCAACACTAACACAAGTGCGAAAAGTGGTTTTTCAGCACTAACACAAGTGCGAAAAGTGGTTTTTCCACACTAATACAAGTGCAAAAGTGGTTTCCTGCACCAACACAAGTGCGAAAAGTGGTTTTTCAACACTAACACAAGTGCGAAAAGTGGTTTTTCAACACTATCACAAGTGCAAAAGTGGTTTCCGGCACCAACACAAGTGCAAAAAGTGGTTTTTCAACACTAACACAAGTGCGAAAAGTGGTTTTTCAACACGAACACAAGGGCGAAAAGTGGTTTTTCAACACTAACACAAGTGCGAAAAGTGGTTTTTCCACACTAATACAAGTGCAAAAGTGGTTTCCTGCACCAAAACAAGTGCGAAAAGTGGTTTTTCAACACTTACACAAGTGCGAAAAGTGGTTTTTCAACACTAACACAAGTGCATAAAGTGGTTTTTCCACACTAATACAAGTGCAAAAGTGGTTTCCTGCACCAACACAAGTGCGAAAAGTGGTGTTTCAACACTAACACAAGTGCGAAAAGTGGTTTTTCAACATTATCACAAGTGCAAAAAGTGTTTTTTTCACACTAATACAAGTGCAAAAGTGGTTTCCTGCACCAACACAAGTGCGAAAAGTGGTTTTTCAACACTAACACAAGTGCGAAAAGTGGTTTTTCGACACTAACACAAGTGCGAAAAGTGGTTTTTCAACACTAACACAAGTGCGAAAAGTGGTTTTTCCACACTAATACAAGTGCAAAAGTGGTTTCCTGCACCAACACAAGAGAAAAAGTGTTTTTTCCACACTAATACAAGTGCAAAAGTGGTTTCCTGCACCAACACAAGTGCGAAAAGTGGTTTTTTCAACACTAACACAAGTGCGAAAAGTGGTTTTTCAACACTAACACAAGTGCGAAAAGTGGTTTTTCAACACTAACACAAGTGCAAAAAGTGGTTTTTCCACACTAATACAAGTGCAAAAGTGGTTTCTTGCACCAACACAAGTGCGAAAAGTGGTTTTTCAACACTAACACAAGTGCGAAAAGTGGTTTTTCAACACTAACACAAGTGCGAAAAGTGGTTTTTCAGCACTAACACAAGTGCGAAAAGTGGTTTTTCCACACTAATACAAGTGCAAAAGTGGTTTCCTGCACCAACACAAGTGCGAAAAGTGGTTTTTCAACACTAACACAAGTGCGAAAAGTGGTTTTTCAACACTATCACAAGTGCAAAAGTGGTTTCCGGCACCAACACAAGTGCAAAAAGTGGTTTTTCAACACTAACACAAGTGCGAAAAGTGGTTTTTCAACACGAACACAAGGGCGAAAAGTGGTTTTTCAACACTAACACAAGTGCGAAAAGTGGTTTTTCCACACTAATACAAGTGCAAAAGTGGTTTCCTGCACCAAAACAAGTGCGAAAAGTGGTTTTTCAACACTTACACAAGTGCGAAAAGTGGTTTTTCAACACTAACACAAGTGCATAAAGTGGTTTTTCCACACTAATACAAGTGCAAAAGTGGTTTCCTGCACCAACACAAGTGCGAAAAGTGGTGTTTCAACACTAACACAAGTGCGAAAAGTGGTTTTTCAACATTATCACAAGTGCAAAAAGTGTTTTTTTCACACTAATACAAGTGCAAAAGTGGTTTCCTGCACCAACACAAGTGCGAAAAGTGGTTTTTCAACACTAACACAAGTGCGAAAAGTGGTTTTTCAACACTAACACAAGTGCGAAAAGTGGTTTTTCAACACTAACACAAGTGCAAAAGTGGTTTCCTGCACCAACACAAGTGAAAAAGTGTTTTTTCCACACTAATACAAGTGCAAAAGTGGTTTCCTGCACCAACACAAGTGCGAAAAGTGGTTTTTCAACACTAACACAAGTGCGAAAAGTGGTTTTTCAACACTAACACAAGTGCGAAAAGTGGTTTTTCAACACTAACACAAGTGCAAAAAGTGGTTTTTCCACACTAATACAAGTGCAAAAGTGGTTTCCTGCACCAACACAAGTGCGAAAAGTGGTTTTTCAACACTAACACAAGTGCGAAAAGTGGTTTTTCAACACTATCACAAGTGCAAAAAGTGTTTTTTCCACACTAATACAAGTGCAAAAGTGGTTTCCTGCACCAACACAAGTGCGAAAAGTGGTTTTTCAACACTAACACAAGTGCGAAAAGTGGTTTTTCCACACTAATACAAGTGCAAAAGTGGTTTCCTGCACCAACACAAGTGAAAAAGTGTTTTTTCCACACTAATACAAGTGCAAAAGTGGTTTCCTGCACCAACACAAGTGCGAAAAGTGGTTTTCAACACTAACACAAGAGCGAAAAGTGGTTTTTCCACACTAATACAAGTGCAAAAGTGGTTTCCTGCACCAATACAAGTGCGAAAAGTGGTTTTTCAACACTAACACAAGTGCGAAAAGTGGTTTTTCAACACTATCACAAGTGCAAATAGTGTTTTTTCCACACTAATACAAGTGCAAAAGTGGTTTCCTGCACCAACACAAGTGCGAAAAGTGGTTTTTTAACACTAACACAAGTGCGAAAAGTGGTTTTTCAACACTAACACAAGTACGAAAAGTGTTTTTTCCACACTAATACAAGTGCAAAAGTGGTTTCTTGCACAAACACAAGTGCGAAAAGTGGTTTTTCAACACTAACACAAGTGCGAAAAGTGGTTTTTCAACACTAACACAAGTGCGAAAAGTGGTTTTTCCACACTAATGCAAGTGCAAAAGTGCTTTCCTGCACCAACACAAGTGCGAAAAGTGGTTTTTCAACACTAACACAAGTGCGAAAAGTGGTTTTTCAACACTAACACAAGTGCGAAAAGTGGTTTTTCCCCACTAATACAAGTGCAAAAGTGGTTTCCTGCACCAACACAAGTGCGAAAAGTGGTTTTTCAACACTAACACAAGTGCGAAAAGTGGCTTTTCAACACTATCACAAGTGCGAAAAGTGTTTTTTCCACACTAATACAAGTGCAAAAGTGGTTTCTTGCACAAACACAAGTGCGAAAAGTGGTTTTTCAACACTAACACAAGTGCGAAAAGTGGTTTTTCAACACTAACACAAGTGCGAAAAGTGGTTTTTCAGCACTAACACAAGTGCAAAAAGTGGTTTTTCCACACTAATACAAGTGCAAAAGTGGTTTCCTGCACCAACACAAGTGCGAAAAGTGGTTTTTCAACACTAACACAAGTGCGAAAAGTGGTTTTTCAACAATATCACAAGTGCAAAAAGTGTTTTTTCCACACTAATACAAGTGCAAAAGTGGTTTCCTGCACCAACACAAGTGCGAAAAGTGGTTTTTCAACACTAACACAAGTGCGAAAAGTGGTTTTTCAACACTAACACAAGTGCGAAAAGTGGTTTTTCCACACTAATACAAGTGCAAAAGTGGTTTCCTGCACCAACACAAGTGCGAAAAGTGGTTTTTCAACACTAACACAAGTGCGAAAAGTGGTTTTTCAACACTAACACAAGTGCGAAAAGTGGTTTTTCCACACTAATACAAGTGCAAAAGTGGTTTCCTGCACCAACACAAGTGCGAAAAGTGGTTTTTCAACACTAACATAAGTGCGAAAAGTGGCTTTTCAACACTATCACAAGTGCAAAAAGTGTTTTTTCCACACTAATACAAGTGCAAAAGTGGTTTCCTGCACCAACACAAGTGCGAAAAGTGGTTTTTCAACACTAACACAAGTGCGAAAAGTGGTTTTTCAACACTAACACAAGTGCGAAAAGTGGTTTTAACACACAAATACAAGTGCAAAAGTGGTTTCCTGCACCAACACAGGTGCGAAAAGTGGTTTTTCAACACTAACACAAGTGCGAAAAGTGGTTTTTCAACACTATCACAAGTGCAAAAAGTGTTTTTCCACACTAATACAAGTGCAAAAGTGGTTTCCTGCACCAACACAAGTGCGAAAAGTGGTTTTTCAACACTAACACAAGTGCGAAAAGTGGTTTTTCAACACTAACACAAGTGCGAAAAGTGGTTTTACCACACTAATAAAAGTGCAAAACTGGTTTCCTGCACCAACACAAGTGCGAAAAGTGGTTTTTCAACACTAACACAAGTGCGAAAAGTGGTTTTTCAACACTATCACAAGTGCAAAAAGTATTTTTTCCACACTAATACAAGTGCAAAAGTGGTTTCCTGCACCAAAACAAGTGCGAAAAGTGGTTTTTCCACAATAATGCAAGTGCAAAAGTGCTTTCCTGCACCAACACAAGTGCGAAAAGTGGTTTTTCAACACTAACACAAGTGCGAAAAGTGGTTTTCAACACTAACACAAGAGCGAAAAGTGGTTTTTCCACACTAATACAAGTGCAAAAGTGGTTTCCTGCACCAACACAAGTGCGACAAGTGGTTTTTCAACACTAACACAAGTGCAAAAAGTGTTTTTTCAACACTATCACAAGTGCAAAAAGTGTTTTTTCCACACTAATACAAGTGCAAAAGTGGTTTCCTGCACCAACACAAGTGCGAAAAGTGGTTTTTCAACACTAACACAAGTGCGAAAAGTGGTTTTTCAACACTAACACAAGTGCGAAAAGAGGTTTTTCCACACTAATACATGTGCAAAAGTGGTTTCCTGCACCAACACAAGTGCAAAAAGTGGTTTTTCAACACCAACACAAGTGCGAAAAGTGGTTTTTCAACACTAATACAAGTGCAAAAGTGGTTTCCTGCACCAACACAAGTGCGAAAAGTGGTTTTTCAACACTAACACAAGTGCGGAAAGTGGTTTTTCAACACTAACACAAGTGCGAAAAGTGTTTTTTCCTCTCTAATACAAGTGCAAAAGTGGTTTCCTGCACCAACACAAGTGCGAAAAGTGGTTTTTCAACACTAACACAAGTGCGAAAAGTGGTTTTTCAACAATAACACAAGTGCGAAAAGTGGTTTTTCGACACTATCACAAGTGCAACAGTGTTTTTTCCACACTAATACAAGTGCAAAAGTGGTTTCCTGCACCAACACAAGTGAGAAAAGTGGTTTTTCAACACTAATACAAGTGCGAAAAGTGGTTTTTCCACACTAATACAAGTGCAAAAGTGGTTTCCTGCACCAATACAAGTGCGAAAAGTGGTTTTTCAACACTAACACAAGTGCGAAAAGTGGTTTTTCAACACTATCACAAGTGCAAATAGTGTTTTTTCCACACTAATACAAGTGCAAAAGTGGTTTCCTGCACCAACACAAGTGCGAAAAGTGGTTTTTTAACACTAACACAAGTGCGAAAAGTGGTTTTTCAACACTAACACAAGTACGAAAAGTGTTTTTTCCACACTAATACAAGTGCAAAAGTGGTTTCCTGCACCAACACAAGTGCAAAAAGTGGTTTTTCAACACTAACACAAGTGCGAAATGTGGTTTTTCAACACTAACACAAGTGCAAAAAGTGTTTTTTCCACACTAATACAAGTGCAAAAGTGGTTTCCTGCACCAACACAAGTGCGAAAAGTGGTTTTTCAACACTAACACAAGTGCGAAAAGTGTTTTTTCCACACTAATACAAGTGCAAAAGTGGTTTCCTGCACCAACACAAGTGCGAAAAGTGGTTTTTCAACACTAACACAAGTGCGAAAAGTGGTTTTTCAACACTAACACAAGTGCGAAAAGTGGTTTTTCAACACTAACACAAGTGCGAAAAGTGGTTTTTCAACACTAACACAAGTGCGAAAAGTGGTTTTTCCACACTAATACAAGTGCAAAAGTGGTTTCCTGCACCAACACAAGTGCGAAAAGTGGTTTTTCAACACTAACACAAGTGCGAAAAGTGGCTTTTCAACACTATCACAAGTGCGAAAAGTGCTTTTTCCACACTAATACAAGTGCAAAAGTGGTTTCTTGCACCAACACAAGTGCGAAAAGTGGTTTTTCAACACTAACACAAGTGCGAAAAGTGGTTTTTCAACACTAACACAAGTGCGAAAAGTGGTTTTTCAGCACTAACACAAGTGCGAAAAGTGGTTTTTCCACACTAATACAAGTGCAAAAGTGGTTTCCTGCACCAACACAAGTGCGAAAAGTGGTTTTTCAACACTAACACAAGTGCGAAAAGTGGTTTTTCAACACTATCACAAGTGCAAAAGTGGTTTCCGGCACCAACACAAGTGCAAAAAGTGGTTTTTCAACACTAACACAAGTGCGAAAAGTGGTTTTTCAACACGAACACAAGGGCGAAAAGTGGTTTTTCAACACTAACACAAGTGCGAAAAGTGGTTTTTCCACACTAATACAAGTGCAAAAGTGGTTTCCTGCACCAAAACAAGTGCGAAAAGTGGTTTTTCAACACTTACACAAGTGCGAAAAGTGGTTTTTCAACACTAACACAAGTGCATAAAGTGGTTTTTCCACACTAATACAAGTGCAAAAGTGGTTTCCTGCACCAACACAAGTGCGAAAAGTGGTGTTTCAACACTAACACAAGTGCGAAAAGTGGTTTTTCAACATTATCACAAGTGCAAAAAGTGTTTTTTTCACACTAATACAAGTGCAAAAGTGGTTTCCTGCACCAACACAAGTGCGAAAAGTGGTTTTTCAACACTAACACAAGTGCGAAAAGTGGTTTTTCAACACTAACACAAGTGCGAAAAGTGGTTTTTCAACACTAACACAAGTGCGAAAAGTGGTTTTTCCACACTAATACAAGTGCAAAAGTGGTTTCCTGCACCAACACAAGAGAAAAAGTGTTTTTTCCACACTAATACAAGTGCAAAAGTGGTTTCCTGCACCAACACAAGTGCGAAAAGTGGTTTTTCAACACTAACACAAGTGCGAAAAGTGGTTTTTCAACACTAACACAAGTGCGAAAAGTGGTTTTTCAACACTAACACAAGTGCAAAAAGTGGTTTTTCCACACTAATACAAGTGCAAAAGTGGTTTCTTGCACCAACACAAGTGCGAAAAGTGGTTTTTCAACACTAACACAAGTGCGAAAAGTGGTTTTTCAACACTAACACAAGTGCGAAAAGTGGTTTTTCAGCACTAACACAAGTGCGAAAAGTGGTTTTTCCACACTAATACAAGTGCAAAAGTGGTTTCCTGCACCAACACAAGTGCGAAAAGTGGTTTTTCAACACTAACACAAGTGCGAAAAGTGGTTTTTCAACACTATCACAAGTGCAAAAGTGGTTTCCGGCACCAACACAAGTGCAAAAAGTGGTTTTTCAACACTAACACAAGTGCGAAAAGTGGTTTTTCAACACGAACACAAGGGCGAAAAGTGGTTTTTCAACACTAACACAAGTGCGAAAAGTGGTTTTTCCACACTAATACAAGTGCAAAAGTGGTTTCCTGCACCAAAACAAGTGCGAAAAGTGGTTTTTCAACACTTACACAAGTGCGAAAAGTGGTTTTTCAACACTAACACAAGTGCATAAAGTGGTTTTTCCACACTAATACAAGTGCAAAAGTGGTTTCCTGCACCAACACAAGTGCGAAAAGTGGTGTTTCAACACTAACATAAGTGCGAAAAGTGGTTTTTCAACATTATCACAAGTGCAAAAAGTGTTTTTTTCACACTAATACAAGTGCAAAAGTGGTTTCCTGCACCAACACAAGTGCGAAAAGTGGTTTTTCAACACTAACACAAGTGCGAAAAGTGGTTTTTCAACACTAACACAAGTGCGAAAAGTGGTTTTTCAACACTAACACAAGTGCAAAAGTGGTTTCCTGCACCAACACAAGTGAAAAAGTGTTTTTTCCACACTAATACAAGTGCAAAAGTGGTTTCCTGCACCAACACAAGTGCGAAAAGTGGTTTTTCAACACTAACACAAGTGCGAAAAGTGGTTTTTCAACACTAACACAAGTGCGAAAAGTGGTTTTTCAACACTAACACAAGTGCAAAAAGTGGTTTTTCCACACTAATACAAGTGCAAAAGTGGTTTCCTGCACCAACACAAGTGCGAAAAGTGGTTTTTCAACACTAACACAAGTGCGAAAAGTGGTTTTTCAACACTATCACAAGTGCAAAAAGTGTTTTTTCCACACTAATACAAGTGCAAAAGTGGTTTCCTGCACCAACACAAGTGCGAAAAGTGGTTTTTCAACACTAACACAAGTGCGAAAAGTGGTTTTTCCACACTAATACAAGTGCAAAAGTGGTTTCCTGCACCAACACAAGTGAAAAAGTGTTTTTTCCACACTAATACAAGTGCAAAAGTGGTTTCCTGCACCAACACAAGTGCGAAAAGTGGTTTTCAACACTAACACAAGAGCGAAAAGTGGTTTTTCCACACTAATACAAGTGCAAAAGTGGTTTCCTGCACCAATACAAGTGCGAAAAGTGGTTTTTCAACACTAACACAAGTGCGAAAAGTGGTTTTTCAACACTATCACAAGTGCAAATAGTGTTTTTTCCACACTAATACAAGTGCAAAAGTGGTTTCCTGCACCAACACAAGTGCGAAAAGTGGTTTTTTAACACTAACACAAGTGCGAAAAGTGGTTTTTCAACACTAACACAAGTACGAAAAGTGTTTTTTCCACACTAATACAAGTGCAAAAGTGGTTTCCTGCACCAACACAAGTGCAAAAAGTGGTTTTTCAACACTAACACAAGTGCGAAATGTGGTTTTTCAACACTAACACAAGTGCAAAAAGTGTTTTTTCCACACTAATACAAGTGCAAAAGTGGTTTCCTGCACCAACACAAGTGCGAAAAGTGGTTTTTCAACACTAACACAAGTGCGAAAAGTGTTTTTTCCACACTAATACAAGTGCAAAAGTGGTTTCCTGCACCAACACAAGTGCGAAAAGTGGTTTTTCAACACTAACACAAGTGCGAAAAGTGGTTTTCCAACACTAACACAAGTGCGAAAAGTGGTTTTTCAACACTAACACAAGTGCGAAAAGTGGTTTTTCAACACTAACACAAGTGCGAAAAGTGGTTTTTCCACACTAATACAAGTGCAAAAGTGGTTTCCTGCACCAACACAAGTGCGAAAAGTGGTTTTTCAACACTAACACAAGTGCGAAAAGTGGCTTTTCAACACTATCACAAGTGCGAAAAGTGCTTTTTCCACACTAATACAAGTGCAAAAGTGGTTTCTTGCACCAACACAAGTGCGAAAAGTGGTTTTTCAACACTAACACAAGTGCGAAAAGTGGTTTTTCAACACTAACACAAGTGCGAAAAGTGGTTTTTCAGCACTAACACAAGTGCGAAAAGTGGTTTTTCCACACTAATACAAGTGCAAAAGTGGTTTCCTGCACCAACACAAGTGCGAAAAGTGGTTTTTCAACACTAACACAAGTGCGAAAAGTGGTTTTTCAACACTATCACAAGTGCAAAAGTGGTTTCCGGCACCAACACAAGTGCAAAAAGTGGTTTTTCAACACTAACACAAGTGCGAAAAGTGGTTTTTCAACACGAACACAAGGGCGAAAAGTGGTTTTTCAACACTAACACAAGTGCGAAAAGTGGTTTTTCCACACTAATACAAGTGCAAAAGTGGTTTCCTGCACCAAAACAAGTGCGAAAAGTGGTTTTTCAACACTTACACAAGTGCGAAAAGTGGTTTTTCAACACTAACACAAGTGCATAAAGTGGTTTTTCCACACTAATACAAGTGCAAAAGTGGTTTCCTGCACCAACACAAGTGCGAAAAGTGGTGTTTCAACACTAACACAAGTGCGAAAAGTGGTTTTTCAACATTATCACAAGTGCAAAAAGTGTTTTTTTCACACTAATACAAGTGCAAAAGTGGTTTCCTGCACCAACACAAGTGCGAAAAGTGGTTTTTCAACACTAACACAAGTGCGAAAAGTGGTTTTTCAACACTAACACAAGTGCGAAAAGTGGTTTTTCAACACTAACACAAGTGCGAAAAGTGGTTTTTCCACACTAATACAAGTGCAAAAGTGGTTTCCTGCACCAACACAAGAGAAAAAGTGTTTTTTCCACACTAATACAAGTGCAAAAGTGGTTTCCTGCACCAACACAAGTGCGAAAAGTGGTTTTTCAACACTAACACAAGTGCGAAAAGTGGTTTTTCAACACTAACACAAGTGCGAAAAGTGGTTTTTCAACACTAACACAAGTGCAAAAAGTGGTTTTTCCACACTAATACAAGTGCAAAAGTGGTTTCTTGCACCAACACAAGTGCGAAAAGTGGTTTTTCAACACTAACACAAGTGCGAAAAGTGGTTTTTCAACACTAACACAAGTGCGAAAAGTGGTTTTTCAGCACTAACACAAGTGCGAAAAGTGGTTTTTCCACACTAATACAAGTGCAAAAGTGGTTTCCTGCACCAACACAAGTGCGAAAAGTGGTTTTTCAACACTAACACAAGTGCGAAAAGTGGTTTTTCAACACTATCACAAGTGCAAAAGTGGTTTCCGGCACCAACACAAGTGCAAAAAGTGGTTTTTCAACACTAACACAAGTGCGAAAAGTGGTTTTTCAACACGAACACAAGGGCGAAAAGTGGTTTTTCAACACTAACACAAGTGCGAAAAGTGGTTTTTCCACACTAATACAAGTGCAAAAGTGGTTTCCTGCACCAAAACAAGTGCGAAAAGTGGTTTTTCAACACTTACACAAGTGCGAAAAGTGGTTTTTCAACACTAACACAAGTGCATAAAGTGGTTTTTCCACACTAATACAAGTGCAAAAGTGGTTTCCTGCACCAACACAAGTGCGAAAAGTGGTGTTTCAACACTAACACAAGTGCGAAAAGTGGTTTTTCAACATTATCACAAGTGCAAAAAGTGTTTTTTTCACACTAATACAAGTGCAAAAGTGGTTTCCTGCACCAACACAAGTGCGAAAAGTGGTTTTTCAACACTAACACAAGTGCGAAAAGTGGTTTTTCAACACTAACACAAGTGCGAAAAGTGGTTTTTCAACACTAACACAAGTGCAAAAGTGGTTTCCTGCACCAACACAAGTGAAAAAGTGTTTTTTCCACACTAATACAAGTGCAAAAGTGGTTTCCTGCACCAACACAAGTGCGAAAAGTGGTTTTTCAACACTAACACAAGTGCGAAAAGTGGTTTTTCAACACTAACACAAGTGCGAAAAGTGGTTTTTCAACACTAACACAAGTGCAAAAAGTGGTTTTTCCACACTAATACAAGTGCAAAAGTGGTTTCCTGCACCAACACAAGTGCGAAAAGTGGTTTTTCAACACTAACACAAGTGCGAAAAGTGGTTTTTCAACACTATCACAAGTGCAAAAAGTGTTTTTTCCACACTAATACAAGTGCAAAAGTGGTTTCCTGCACCAACACAAGTGCGAAAAGTGGTTTTTCAACACTAACACAAGTGCGAAAAGTGGTTTTTCCACACTAATACAAGTGCAAAAGTGGTTTCCTGCACCAACACAAGTGAAAAAGTGTTTTTTCCACACTAATACAAGTGCAAAAGTGGTTCCCTGCACCAACACAAGTGCGAAAAGTGGTTTTCAACACTAACACAAGAGCGAAAAGTGGTTTTTCCACACTAATACAAGTGCAAAAGTGGTTTCCTGCACCAACACAAGTGCGACAAGTGGTTTTTCAACACTAACACAAGTGCGAAAAGTGGTTTTTCAACACTATCACAAGTGCAAAAAGTGTTTTTTCCTCACTAATACAAGTGCAAAAGTGGTTTCCTGCACCAACACAAGTGCGAAAAGTGGTTTTTCAACACTATCACAAGTGCAAAAAGTGTTTTTTCCACACTAATACAAGTGCAAAAGTGGTTTCCTGCACCAACACAAGTGCGAAAAGTGGTTTTTCAACACTAACACAAGTGCGAAAAGTGGTTTTTCAACACTAACACAAGTGCGAAAAGTGGTTTTTCCACACTAATACATGTGCAAAAGTGGTTTCCTGCACCAACACAAGTGCAAAAAGTGGTTTTTCAACACCAACACAAGTGCGAAAAGTGGTTTTTCAACACTAATACAAGTGCAAAAGTGGTTTCCTGCACCAACAGAAGTGCGAAAAGTGGTTTTTCAACACTAACACAAGTGCGGAAAGTGGTTTTTCAACACTAACACAAGTGCGAAAAGTGTTTTTTCCTCACTAATACAAGTGCAAAAGTGGTTTCATGCACCAACACAAGTGCGAAAAGTGGTTTTTCAACACTAACACAAGTGCGAAAAGTGGTTTTTCAACACTAACACAAGTGCGAAAAGTGGTTTTTCGACACTATCACAAGTGCAAAAAGTGTTTTTTCCACACTAATACAAGTGCAAAAGTGGTTTCCTGCACCAACACAAGTGCGAAAAGTGGTTTTTCAACACTAATACAAGTGCGAAAAGTGGTTTTTCCACACTAATACAAGTGCAAAAGTGGTTTCCTGCACCAACACAAGTGCGAAAAGTGGTTTTTCAACACTATCACAAGTGCGAAAAGTGGTTTTTCAACACTAACACAAGTGCGAAAAGTGGTTTTTCAACGCTAACACAAGTGCGAAAAGTGGTTTTTCCACACTAATACAAGTGCAAAAGTGGTTTCCTGCACCAACACAAGTGCGAAAAGTGGTTTTTCAACACTAACACAAGTGCGAAAAGTGGTTTTTCAACACTAACACAAGTGCGAAAAGTGGTTTTTCAACACTAACACAAGTGCGAAAAGTGGTTTTTCCACACTAATACAAGTGCAAAAGTGCTTTCCTGCACCAACACAAGTGCGAAAAGTGGTTTTTCAACACTAACACAAGTGCGAAAAGTGGTTTTTCAACACTAACAGAAGTGCGAAAAGTGGTTTTTCCCCACTAATACAAGTGCAAAAGTGGTTTCCTGCACCAACACAAGTGCGAAAAGTGGTTTTTCAACACTAACACAAGTGCGAAAAGTGGCTTTTCAACACTAGCACAAGTGCGAAAAGTGTTTTTTCCACACTAATACAAGTGCAAAAGTGGTTTCTTGCACAAACACAAGTGCGAAAAGTGGTTTTTCAACACTAACACAAGTGCGAAAAGTGGTTTTTCAACACTAACACAAGTGCGAAAAGTGGTTTTTCAGCACTAACACAAGTGCAAAAAGTGGTTTTTCCACACTAATACAAGTGCAAAAGTGGTTTCCTGCACCAACACAAGTGCGAAAAGTGGTTTTTCAACACTAACACAAGTGCGAAAAGTGGTTTTTCAACACTATCACAAGTGCAAAAAGTGTTTTTTCCACACTAATACAAGTGCAAAAGTGGTTTCCTGCACCAACACAAGTGCGAAAAGTGGTTTTTCAACACTAACACAAGTGCGAAAAGTGGTTTTTCAACACTAACACAAGTGCGAAAAGTGGTTTTTCCACACTAATACAAGTGCAAAAGTGGTTTCCTGCACCAACACAAGTGCGAAAAGTGGTTTTTCAACACTAACACAAGTGCGAAAAGTGGTTTTTCAACACTAACACAAGTGCGAAAAGTGGTTTTTCCACACTAATACAAGTGCAAAAGTGGTTTCCTGCACCAACACAAGTGCGAAAAGTGGTTTTTCAACACTAACACAAGTGCGAAAAGTGGCTTTTCAACACTATCACAAGTGCAAAAAGTGTTTTTTCCACACTAATACAAGTGCAAAAGTGGTTTCCTGCACCAACACAAGTGCGAAAAGTGGTTTTTCAACACTAACACAAGTGCGAAAAGTGGTTTTTCAACACTAACACAAGTGCGAAAAGTGGTTTTAACACACAAATACAAGTGCAAAAGTGGTTTCCTGCACCAACACAGGTGCGAAAAGTGTTTTTTCAACACTAACACAAGTGCGAAAAGTGGTTTTTCAACACTATCACAAGTGCAAAAAGTGTTTTTCCACACTAATACAAGTGCAAAAGTGGTTTCCTGCACCAACACAAGTGCGAAAAGTGGTTTTTCAACACTAACACAAGTGCGAAAAGTGGTTTTTCAACACTAACACAAGTGCGAAAAGTGGTTTTACCACACTAATAAAAGTGCAAAACTGGTTACCTGCACCAACACAAGTGCGAAAAGTGGTTTTTCAACACTAACACAAGTGCAAAAAGTGGTTTTTCAACACTATCACAAGTGCAAAAAGTGTTTTTTCCACATTAATACAAGTGCAAAAGTGGTTTCCTGCACCAAAACAAGTGCGAAAAGTGGTTTTTCCACAATAATACAAGTGCAAAAGTGCTTTCCTGCACCAACACAAGTGCGAAAAGTGGTTTTTCAACACTAACACAAGTGCGAAAAGTGGTTTTCAACACTAACACAAGAGCGAAAAGTGGTTTTTCCACACTAATACAAGTGCAAAAGTGGTTTCCTGCACCAACACAAGTGCGACAAGTGGTTTTTCAACACTAACACAAGTGCAAAAAGTGTTTTTTCAACACTATCACAAGTGCAAAAAGTGTTTTTTCCACACTAATACAAGTGCAAAACTGGTTTCCTGCACCAACACAAGTGCGAAAAGTGGTTTTTCAACACTAACACAAGTGCGAAAAGTGGTTTTTCAACACTAACACAAGTGCGAAAAGTGGTTTTTCCACACTAATACATGTGCAAAAGTGGTTTCCTGCACCAACACAAGTGCAAAAAGTGGTTTTTCAACACCAACACAAGTGCGAAAAGTGGTTTTTCAACACTAATACAAGTGCAAAAGTGGTTTCCTGCACCAACACAAGTGCGAAAAGTGGTTTTTCAACACTAACACAAGTGCGGAAAGTGGTTTTTCAACACTAACACAAGTGCGAAAAGTGTTTTTTCCTCACTAATACAAGTGCAAAAGTGGTTTCCTGCACCAACACAAGTGCGAAAAGTGGTTTTTCAACACTAACACAAGTGCGAAAAGTGGTTTTTCAACACTAACACAAGTGCGAAAAGTGGTTTTTCCACACTAATACAAGTGCAAAAGTGCTTTCCTGCACCAACACAAGTGCGAAAAGTGGTTTTTCAACACTAACACAAGTGCGAAAAGTGGTTTTTCAACACTAACACAAGTGCGAAAAGTGGTTTTTCCCCACTAATACAAGTGCAAAAGTGGTTTCCTGCACCAACACAAGTGCGAAAAGTGGTTTTTCAACACTAACACAAGTGCGAAAAGTGGCTTTTCAACACTATCACAAGTGCGAAAAGTGTTTTTTCCACACTAATACAAGTGCAAAAGTGGTTTCTTGCACAAACACAAGTGCGAAAAGTGGTTTTTCAACACTAACACAAGTGCGAAAAGTGGTTTTTCAACACTAACACAAGTGCGAAAAGTGGTTTTTCAGCACTAACACAAGTGCAAAAAGTGGTTTTTCCACACTAATACAAGTGCAAAAGTGGTTTCCTGCACCAACACAAGTGCGAAAAGTGGTTTTTCAACACTAACACAAGTGCGAAAAGTGGTTTTTCAACACTATCACAAGTGCAAAAAGTGTTTTTTCCACACTAATACAAGTGCAAAAGTGGTTTCCTGCACCAACACAAGTGCGAAAAGTGGTTTTTCAACACTAACACAAGTGCGAAAAGTGGTTTTTCAACACTAACACAAGTGCGAAAAGTGGTTTTTCCACACTAATACAAGTGCAAAAGTGGTTTCCTGCACCAACACAAGTGCGAAAAGTGGTTTTTCAACACTAACACAAGTGCGAAAAGTGGTTTTTCAACACTAACACAAGTGCGAAAAGTGGTTTTTCCACACTAATACAAGTGCAAAAGTGGTTTCCTGCACCAACACAAGTGCGAAAAGTGGTTTTTCAACACTAACACAAGTGCGAAAAGTGGCTTTTCAACACTATCACAGGTGCAAAAAGTGTTTTTTCCACACTAATACAAGTGCAAAAGTGGTTTCCTGCACCAACACAAGTGCGAAAAGTGGTTTTTCAACACTAACACAAGTGCGAAAAGTGGTTTTTCAACACTAACACAAGTGCGAAAAGTGGTTTTAACACACAAATACAAGTGCAAAAGTGGTTTCCTGCACCAACACAGGTGCGAAAAGTGGTTTTTCAACACTAACACAAGTGCGAAAAGTGGTTTTTCAACACTATCACAAGTGCAAAAAGTGTTTTTCCACACTAATACAAGTGCAAAAGTGGTTTCCTGCACCAACACAAGTGCGAAAAGTGGTTTTTCAACACTAACACAAGTGCGAAAAGTGGTTTTTCAACACTAACACAAGTGCGAAAAAGTGGTTTTACCACACTAATAAAAGTGCAAAACTGGTTTCCTGCACCAACACAAGTGCGAAAAGTGGTTTTTCAACACTAACACAAGTGCGAAAAGTGGTTTTTCAACACTATCACAAGTGCAAAAAGTGTTTTTTCCACACTAATACAAGTGCAAAAGTGGTTTCCTGCACCAAAACAAGTGCGAAAAGTGGTTTTTCCACAATAATACAAGTGCAAAAGTGCTTTCCTGCACCAACACAAGTGCGAAAAGTGGTTTTTCAACACTAACACAAGTGCGAAAAGTGGTTTTCAACACTAACACAAGAGCGAAAAGTGGTTTTTCCACACGAATACAAGTGCAAAAGTGGTTTCCTGCACCAACACAAGTGCGACAAGTGGTTTTTCAACACTAACACAAGTGCAAAAAGTGTTTTTTCAACACTATCACAAGTGCAAAAGTGGTTTCCTGCACCAACACAAGTGCGAAAAGTGGTTTTTCAACACTAACACAAGTGCGAAAAGTGGTTTTTCAACACTAACACAAGTGCGAAAAGTGGTTTTCAACACTAACACAAGAGCGAAAAGTGGTTTTTCCACACGAATACAAGTGCAAAAGTGGTTTCCTGCACCAACACAAGTGCGAAAAGTGGTTTTTCAACACTAACACAAGTGCGAAAAGTGTTTTTTCCACACTAATACAAGTGCAAAAGTGGTTTCCTGCACCAACACAAGTGCGAAAAGTGGTTTTTCAACACTAACACAAGTGCGAAAAGTGGTTTTTCAACACTAACACAAGTGCGAAAAGTGGTTTTTCAACACTAACACAAGTGCGAAAAGTGGTTTTTCAACACTAACACAAGTGCGAAAAGTGGTTTTTCCACACTAATACAAGTGCAAAAGTGGTTTCCTGCACCAACACAAGTGCGAAAAGTGGTTTTTCAACACTAACACAAGTGCGAAAAGTGGCTTTTCAACACTATCACAAGTGCGAAAAGTGCTTTTTCCACACTAATACAAGTGCAAAAGTGGTTTCTTGCACCAACACAAGTGCGAAAAGTGGTTTTTCAACACTAACACAAGTGCGAAAAGTGGTTTTTCAACACTAACACAAGTGCGAAAAGTGGTTTTTCAGCACTAACACAAGTGCGAAAAGTGGTTTTTCCACACTAATACAAGTGCAAAAGTGGTTTCCTGCACCAACACAAGTGCGAAAAGTGGTTTTTCAACACTAACACAAGTGCGAAAAGTGGTTTTTCAACACTATCACAAGTGCAAAAGTGGTTTCCGGCACCAACACAAGTGCAAAAAGTGGTTTTTCAACACTAACACAAGTGCGAAAAGTGGTTTTTCAACACGAACACAAGGGCGAAAAGTGGTTTTTCAACACTAACACAAGTGCGAAAAGTGGTTTTTCCACACTAATACAAGTGCAAAAGTGGTTTCCTGCACCAAAACAAGTGCGAAAAGTGGTTTTTCAACACTTACACAAGTGCGAAAAGTGGTTTTTCAACACTAACACAAGTGCATAAAGTGGTTTTTCCACACTAATACAAGTGCAAAAGTGGTTTCCTGCACCAACACAAGTGCGAAAAGTGGTGTTTCAACACTAACACAAGTGCGAAAAGTGGTTTTTCAACATTATCACAAGTGCAAAAAGTGTTTTTTTCACACTAATACAAGTGCAAAAGTGGTTTCCTGCACCAACACAAGTGCGAAAAGTGGTTTTTCAACACTAACACAAGTGCGAAAAGTGGTTTATCAACACTAACACAAGTGCGAAAAGTGGTTTTTCAACACTAACACAAGTGCGAAAAGTGGTTTTTCCACACTAATACAAGTGCAAAAGTGGTTTCCTGCACCAACACAAGAGAAAAAGTGTTTTTTCCACACTAATACAAGTGCAAAAGTGGTTTCCTGCACCAACACAAGTGCGAAAAGTGGTTTTTCAACACTAACACAAGTGCGAAAAGTGGTTTTTCAACACTAACACAAGTGCGAAAAGTGGTTTTTCAACACTAACACAAGTGCAAAAAGTGGTTTTTCCACACTAATACAAGTGCAAAAGTGGTTTCTTGCACCAACACAAGTGCGAAAAGTGGTTTTTCAACACTAACACAAGTGCGAAAAGTGGTTTTTCAACACTAACACAAGTGCGAAAAGTGGTTTTTCAGCACTAACACAAGTGCGAAAAGTGGTTTTTCCACACTAATACAAGTGCAAAAGTGGTTTCCTGCACCAACACAAGTGCGAAAAGTGGTTTTTCAACACTAACACAAGTGCGAAAAGTGGTTTTTCAACACTATCACAAGTGCAAAAGTGGTTTCCGGCACCAACACAAGTGCAAAAAGTGGTTTTTCAACACTAACACAAGTGCGAAAAGTGGTTTTTCAACACGAACACAAGGGCGAAAAGTGGTTTTTCAACACTAACACAAGTGCGAAAAGTGGTTTTTCCACACTAATACAAGTGCAAAAGTGGTTTCCTGCACCAAAACAAGTGCGAAAAGTGGTTTTTCAACACTTACACAAGTGCGAAAAGTGGTTTTTCAACACTAACACAAGTGCATAAAGTGGTTTTTCCACACTAATACAAGTGCAAAAGTGGTTTCCTGCACCAACACAAGTGCGAAAAGTGGTGTTTCAACACTAACATAAGTGCGAAAAGTGGTTTTTCAACATTATCACAAGTGCAAAAAGTGTTTTTTTCACACTAATACAAGTGCAAAAGTGGTTTCCTGCACCAACACAAGTGCGAAAAGTGGTTTTTCAACACTAACACAAGTGCGAAAAGTGGTTTTTCAACACTAACACAAGTGCGAAAAGTGGTTTTTCAACACTAACACAAGTGCAAAAGTGGTTTCCTGCACCAACACAAGTGAAAAAGTGTTTTTTCCACACTAATACAAGTGCAAAAGTGGTTTCCTGCACCAACACAAGTGCGAAAAGTGGTTTTTCAACACTAACACAAGTGCGAAAAGTGGTTTTTCAACACTAACACAAGTGCGAAAAGTGGTTTTTCAACACTAACACAAGTGCAAAAAGTGGTTTTTCCACACTAATACAAGTGCAAAAGTGGTTTCCTGCACCAACACAAGTGCGAAAAGTGGTTTTTCAACACTAACACAAGTGCGAAAAGTGGTTTTTCAACACTATCACAAGTGCAAAAAGTGTTTTTTCCACACTAATACAAGTGCAAAAGTGGTTTCCTGCACCAACACAAGTGCGAAAAGTGGTTTTTCAACACTAACACAAGTGCGAAAAGTGGTTTTTCCACACTAATACAAGTGCAAAAGTGGTTTCCTGCACCAACACAAGTGAAAAAGTGTTTTTTCCACACTAATACAAGTGCAAAAGTGGTTTCCTGCACCAACACAAGTGCGAAAAGTGGTTTTCAACACTAACACAAGAGCGAAAAGTGGTTTTTCCACACTAATACAAGTGCAAAAGTGGTTTCCTGCACCAATACAAGTGCGAAAAGTGGTTTTTCAACACTAACACAAGTGCGAAAAGTGGTTTTTCAACACTATCACAAGTGCAAATAGTGTTTTTTCCACACTAATACAAGTGCAAAAGTGGTTTCCTGCACCAACACAAGTGCGAAAAGTGGTTTTTTAACACTAACACAAGTGCGAAAAGTGGTTTTTCAACACTAACACAAGTACGAAAAGTGTTTTTTCCACACTAATACAAGTGCAAAAGTGGTTTCCTGCACCAACACAAGTGCAAAAAGTGGTTTTTCAACACTAACACAAGTGCGAAATGTGGTTTTTCAACACTAACACAAGTGCAAAAAGTGTTTTTTCCACACTAATACAAGTGCAAAAGTGGTTTCCTGCACCAACACAAGTGCGAAAAGTGGTTTTTCAACACTAACACAAGTGCGAAAAGTGTTTTTTCCACACTAATACAAGTGCAAAAGTGGTTTCCTGCACCAACACAAGTGCGAAAAGTGGTTTTTCAACACTAACACAAGTGCGAAAAGTGGTTTTCCAACACTAACACAAGTGCGAAAAGTGGTTTTTCAACACTAACACAAGTGCGAAAAGTGGTTTTTCAACACTAACACAAGTGCGAAAAGTGGTTTTTCCACACTAATACAAGTGCAAAAGTGGTTTCCTGCACCAACACAAGTGCGAAAAGTGGTTTTTCAACACTAACACAAGTGCGAAAAGTGGCTTTTCAACACTATCACAAGTGCGAAAAGTGCTTTTTCCACACTAATACAAGTGCAAAAGTGGTTTCTTGCACCAACACAAGTGCGAAAAGTGGTTTTTCAACACTAACACAAGTGCGAAAAGTGGTTTTTCAACACTAACACAAGTGCGAAAAGTGGTTTTTCAGCACTAACACAAGTGCGAAAAGTGGTTTTTCCACACTAATACAAGTGCAAAAGTGGTTTCCTGCACCAACACAAGTGCGAAAAGTGGTTTTTCAACACTAACACAAGTGCGAAAAGTGGTTTTTCAACACTATCACAAGTGCAAAAGTGGTTTCCGGCACCAACACAAGTGCAAAAAGTGGTTTTTCAACACTAACACAAGTGCGAAAAGTGGTTTTTCAACACGAACACAAGGGCGAAAAGTGGTTTTTCAACACTAACACAAGTGCGAAAAGTGGTTTTTCCACACTAATACAAGTGCAAAAGTGGTTTCCTGCACCAAAACAAGTGCGAAAAGTGGTTTTTCAACACTTACACAAGTGCGAAAAGTGGTTTTTCAACACTAACACAAGTGCATAAAGTGGTTTTTCCACACTAATACAAGTGCAAAAGTGGTTTCCTGCACCAACACAAGTGCGAAAAGTGGTGTTTCAACACTAACACAAGTGCGAAAAGTGGTTTTTCAACATTATCACAAGTGCAAAAAGTGTTTTTTTCACACTAATACAAGTGCAAAAGTGGTTTCCTGCACCAACACAAGTGCGAAAAGTGGTTTTTCAACACTAACACAAGTGCGAAAAGTGGTTTTTCAACACTAACACAAGTGCGAAAAGTGGTTTTTCAACACTAACACAAGTGCGAAAAGTGGTTTTTCCACACTAATACAAGTGCAAAAGTGGTTTCCTGCACCAACACAAGAGAAAAAGTGTTTTTTCCACACTAATACAAGTGCAAAAGTGGTTTCCTGCACCAACACAAGTGCGAAAAGTGGTTTTTCAACACTAACACAAGTGCGAAAAGTGGTTTTTCAACACTAACACAAGTGCGAAAAGTGGTTTTTCAACACTAACACAAGTGCAAAAAGTGGTTTTTCCACACTAATACAAGTGCAAAAGTGGTTTCTTGCACCAACACAAGTGCGAAAAGTGGTTTTTCAACACTAACACAAGTGCGAAAAGTGGTTTTTCAACACTAACACAAGTGCGAAAAGTGGTTTTTCAGCACTAACACAAGTGCGAAAAGTGGTTTTTCCACACTAATACAAGTGCAAAAGTGGTTTCCTGCACCAACACAAGTGCGAAAAGTGGTTTTTCAACACTAACACAAGTGCGAAAAGTGGTTTTTCAACACTATCACAAGTGCAAAAGTGGTTTCCGGCACCAACACAAGTGCAAAAAGTGGTTTTTCAACACTAACACAAGTGCGAAAAGTGGTTTTTCAACACGAACACAAGGGCGAAAAGTGGTTTTTCAACACTAACACAAGTGCGAAAAGTGGTTTTTCCACACTAATACAAGTGCAAAAGTGGTTTCCTGCACCAAAACAAGTGCGAAAAGTGGTTTTTCAACACTTACACAAGTGCGAAAAGTGGTTTTTCAACACTAACACAAGTGCATAAAGTGGTTTTTCCACACTAATACAAGTGCAAAAGTGGTTTCCTGCACCAACACAAGTGCGAAAAGTGGTGTTTCAACACTAACACAAGTGCGAAAAGTGGTTTTTCAACATTATCACAAGTGCAAAAAGTGTTTTTTTCACACTAATACAAGTGCAAAAGTGGTTTCCTGCACCAACACAAGTGCGAAAAGTGGTTTTTCAACACTAACACAAGTGCGAAAAGTGGTTTTTCAACACTAACACAAGTGCGAAAAGTGGTTTTTCAACACTAACACAAGTGCAAAAGTGGTTTCCTGCACCAACACAAGTGAAAAAGTGTTTTTTCCACACTAATACAAGTGCAAAAGTGGTTTCCTGCACCAACACAAGTGCGAAAAGTGGTTTTTCAACACTAACACAAGTGCGAAAAGTGGTTTTTCAACACTAACACAAGTGCGAAAAGTGGTTTTTCAACACTAACACAAGTGCAAAAAGTGGTTTTTCCACACTAATACAAGTGCAAAAGTGGTTTCCTGCACCAACACAAGTGCGAAAAGTGGTTTTTCAACACTAACACAAGTGCGAAAAGTGGTTTTTCAACACTATCACAAGTGCAAAAAGTGTTTTTTCCACACTAATACAAGTGCAAAAGTGGTTTCCTGCACCAACACAAGTGCGAAAAGTGGTTTTTCAACACTAACACAAGTGCGAAAAGTGGTTTTTCCACACTAATACAAGTGCAAAAGTGGTTTCCTGCACCAACACAAGTGAAAAAGTGTTTTTTCCACACTAATACAAGTGCAAAAGTGGTTCCCTGCACCAACACAAGTGCGAAAAGTGGTTTTCAACACTAACACAAGAGCGAAAAGTGGTTTTTCCACACTAATACAAGTGCAAAAGTGGTTTCCTGCACCAACACAAGTGCGACAAGTGGTTTTTCAACACTAACACAAGTGCGAAAAGTGGTTTTTCAACACTATCACAAGTGCAAAAAGTGTTTTTTCCTCACTAATACAAGTGCAAAAGTGGTTTCCTGCACCAACACAAGTGCGAAAAGTGGTTTTTCAACACTATCACAAGTGCAAAAAGTGTTTTTTCCACACTAATACAAGTGCAAAAGTGGTTTCCTGCACCAACACAAGTGCGAAAAGTGGTTTTTCAACACTAACACAAGTGCGAAAAGTGGTTTTTCAACACTAACACAAGTGCGAAAAGTGGTTTTTCCACACTAATACATGTGCAAAAGTGGTTTCCTGCACCAACACAAGTGCAAAAAGTGGTTTTTCAACACCAACACAAGTGCGAAAAGTGGTTTTTCAACACTAATACAAGTGCAAAAGTGGTTTCCTGCACCAACAGAAGTGCGAAAAGTGGTTTTTCAACACTAACACAAGTGCGGAAAGTGGTTTTTCAACACTAACACAAGTGCGAAAAGTGTTTTTTCCTCACTAATACAAGTGCAAAAGTGGTTTCATGCACCAACACAAGTGCGAAAAGTGGTTTTTCAACACTAACACAAGTGCGAAAAGTGGTTTTTCAACACTAACACAAGTGCGAAAAGTGGTTTTTCGACACTATCACAAGTGCAAAAAGTGTTTTTTCCACACTAATACAAGTGCAAAAGTGGTTTCCTGCACCAACACAAGTGCGAAAAGTGGTTTTTCAACACTAATACAAGTGCGAAAAGTGGTTTTTCCACACTAATACAAGTGCAAAAGTGGTTTCCTGCACCAACACAAGTGCGAAAAGTGGTTTTTCAACACTATCACAAGTGCGAAAAGTGGTTTTTCAACACTAACACAAGTGCGAAAAGTGGTTTTTCAACGCTAACACAAGTGCGAAAAGTGGTTTTTCCACACTAATACAAGTGCAAAAGTGGTTTCCTGCACCAACACAAGTGCGAAAAGTGGTTTTTCAACACTAACACAAGTGCGAAAAGTGGTTTTTCAACACTAACACAAGTGCGAAAAGTGGTTTTTCAACACTAACACAAGTGCGAAAAGTGGTTTTTCCACACTAATACAAGTGCAAAAGTGCTTTCCTGCACCAACACAAGTGCGAAAAGTGGTTTTTCAACACTAACACAAGTGCGAAAAGTGGTTTTTCAACACTAACAGAAGTGCGAAAAGTGGTTTTTCCCCACTAATACAAGTGCAAAAGTGGTTTCCTGCACCAACACAAGTGCGAAAAGTGGTTTTTCAACACTAACACAAGTGCGAAAAGTGGCTTTTCAACACTAGCACAAGTGCGAAAAGTGTTTTTTCCACACTAATACAAGTGCAAAAGTGGTTTCTTGCACAAACACAAGTGCGAAAAGTGGTTTTTCAACACTAACACAAGTGCGAAAAGTGGTTTTTCAACACTAACACAAGTGCGAAAAGTGGTTTTTCAGCACTAACACAAGTGCAAAAAGTGGTTTTTCCACACTAATACAAGTGCAAAAGTGGTTTCCTGCACCAACACAAGTGCGAAAAGTGGTTTTTCAACACTAACACAAGTGCGAAAAGTGGTTTTTCAACACTATCACAAGTGCAAAAAGTGTTTTTTCCACACTAATACAAGTGCAAAAGTGGTTTCCTGCACCAACACAAGTGCGAAAAGTGGTTTTTCAACACTAACACAAGTGCAAAAAGTGGTTTTTCAACACTAACACAAGTGCGAAAAGTGGTTTTTCCACACTAATACAAGTGCAAAAGTGGTTTCCTGCACCAACACAAGTGCGAAAAGTGGTTTTTCAACACTAACACAAGTGCGAAAAGTGGTTTTTCAACACTAACACAAGTGCGAAAAGTGGTTTTTCCACACTAATACAAGTGCAAAAGTGGTTTCCTGCACCAACACAAGTGCGAAAAGTGGTTTTTCAACACTAACACAAGTGCGAAAAGTGGCTTTTCAACACTATCACAAGTGCAAAAAGTGTTTTTTCCACACTAATACAAGTGCAAAAGTGGTTTCCTGCACCAACACAAGTGCGAAAAGTGGTTTTTCAACACTAACACAAGTGCGAAAAGTGGTTTTTCAACACTAACACAAGTGCGAAAAGTGGTTTTAACACACAAATACAAGTGCAAAAGTGGTTTCCTGCACCAACACAGGTGCGAAAAGTGTTTTTTCAACACTAACACAAGTGCGAAAAGTGGTTTTTCAACACTATCACAAGTGCAAAAAGTGTTTTTCCACACTAATACAAGTGCAAAAGTGGTTTCCTGCACCAACACAAGTGCGAAAAGTGGTTTTTCAACACTAACACAAGTGCGAAAAGTGGTTTTTCAACACTAACACAAGTGCGAAAAGTGGTTTTACCACACTAATAAAAGTGCAAAACTGGTTACCTGCACCAACGCAAGTGCGAAAAGTGGTTTTTCAACACTAACACAAGTGCGAAAAGTGGTTTTTCAACACTATCACAAGTGCAAAAAGTGTTTTTTCCACATTAATACAAGTGCAAAAGTGGTTTCCTGCACCAAAACAAGTGCGAAAAGTGGTTTTTCCACAATAATACAAGTGCAAAAGTGCTTTCCTGCACCAACACAAGTGCGAAAAGTGGTTTTTCAACACTAACACAAGTGCGAAAAGTGGTTTTCAACACTAACACAAGAGCGAAAAGTGGTTTTTCCACACTAATACAAGTGCAAAAGTGGTTTCCTGCACCAACACAAGTGCGACAAGTGGTTTTTCAACACTAACACAAGTGCAAAAAGTGTTTTTTCAACACTATCACAAGTGCAAAAAGTGTTTTTTCCACACTAATACAAGTGCAAAACTGGTTTCCTGCACCAACACAAGTGCGAAAAGTGGTTTTTCAACACTAACACAAGTGCGAAAAGTGGTTTTTCAACACTAACACAAGTGCGAAAAGTGGTTTTTCCACACTAATACATGTGCAAAAGTGGTTTCCTGCACCAACACAAGTGCAAAAAGTGGTTTTTCAACACCAACACAAGTGCGAAAAGTGGTTTTTCAACACTAATACAAGTGCAAAAGTGGTTTCCTGCACCAACACAAGTGCGAAAAGTGGTTTTTCAACACTAACACAAGTGCGGAAAGTGGTTTTTCAACACTAACACAAGTGCGAAAAGTGTTTTTTCCTCACTAATACAAGTGCAAAAGTGGTTTCCTGCACCAACACAAGTGCGAAAAGTGGTTTTTCAACACTAACACAAGTGCGAAAAGTGGTTTTTCAACACTAACACAAGTGCGAAAAGTGGTTTTTCCACACTAATACAAGTGCAAAAGTGCTTTCCTGCACCAACACAAGTGCGAAAAGTGGTTTTTCAACACTAACACAAGTGCGAAAAGTGGTTTTTCAACACTAACACAAGTGCGAAAAGTGGTTTTTCCCCACTAATACAAGTGCAAAAGTGGTTTCCTGCACCAACACAAGTGCGAAAAGTGGTTTTTCAACACTAACACAAGTGCGAAAAGTGGCTTTTCAACACTATCACAAGTGCGAAAAGTGTTTTTTCCACACTAATACAAGTGCAAAAGTGGTTTCTTGCACAAACACAAGTGCGAAAAGTGGTTTTTCAACACTAACACAAGTGCGAAAAGTGGTTTTTCAACACTAACACAAGTGCGAAAAGTGGTTTTTCAGCACTAACACAAGTGCAAAAAGTGGTTTTTCCACACTAATACAAGTGCAAAAGTGGTTTCCTGCACCAACACAAGTGCGAAAAGTGGTTTTTCAACACTAACACAAGTGCGAAAAGTGGTTTTTCAACACTATCACAAGTGCAAAAAGTGTTTTTTCCACACTAATACAAGTGCAAAAGTGGTTTCCTGCACCAACACAAGTGCGAAAAGTGGTTTTTCAACACTAACACAAGTGCGAAAAGTGGTTTTTCAACACTAACACAAGTGCGAAAAGTGGTTTTTCCACACTAATACAAGTGCAAAAGTGGTTTCCTGCACCAACACAAGTGCGAAAAGTGGTTTTTCAACACTAACACAAGTGCGAAAAGTGGTTTTTCAACACTAACACAAGTGCGAAAAGTGGTTTTTCCACACTAATACAAGTGCAAAAGTGGTTTCCTGCACCAACACAAGTGCGAAAAGTGGTTTTTCAACACTAACACAAGTGCGAAAAGTGGCTTTTCAACACTATCACAGGTGCAAAAAGTGTTTTTTCCACACTAATACAAGTGCAAAAGTGGTTTCCTGCACCAACACAAGTGCGAAAAGTGGTTTTTCAACACTAACACAAGTGCGAAAAGTGGTTTTTCAACACTAACACAAGTGCGAAAAGTGGTTTTAACACACAAATACAAGTGCAAAAGTGGTTTCCTGCACCAACACAGGTGCGAAAAGTGGTTTTTCAACACTAACACAAGTGCGAAAAGTGGTTTTTCAACACTATCACAAGTGCAAAAAGTGTTTTTCCACACTAATACAAGTGCAAAAGTGGTTTCCTGCACCAACACAAGTGCGAAAAGTGGTTTTTCAACACTAACACAAGTGCGAAAAGTGGTTTTTCAACACTAACACAAGTGCGAAAAAGTGGTTTTACCACACTAATAAAAGTGCAAAACTGGTTTCCTGCACCAACACAAGTGCGAAAAGTGGTTTTTCAACACTAACACAAGTGCGAAAAGTGGTTTTTCAACACTATCACAAGTGCAAAAAGTGTTTTTTCCACACTAATACAAGTGCAAAAGTGGTTTCCTGCACCAAAACAAGTGCGAAAAGTGGTTTTTCCACAATAATACAAGTGCAAAAGTGCTTTCCTGCACCAACACAAGTGCGAAAAGTGGTTTTTCAACACTAACACAAGTGCGAAAAGTGGTTTTCAACACTAACACAAGAGCGAAAAGTGGTTTTTCCACACGAATACAAGTGCAAAAGTGGTTTCCTGCACCAACACAAGTGCGACAAGTGGTTTTTCAACACTAACACAAGTGCAAAAAGTGTTTTTTCAACACTATCACAAGTGCAAAAAGTGTTTTTTCCACACTAATACAAGTGCAAAAGTGGTTTCCTGCACCAACACAAGTGCGAAAAGTGGTTTTTCAACACTAACACAAGTGCGAAAAGTGGTTTTTCAACACTAACACAAGTGCGAAAAGTGGTTTTTCAACATTATCACAAGTGCAAAAAGTGTTTTTTTCACACTAATACAAGTGCAAAAGTGGTTTCCTGCACCAACACAAGTGCGAAAAGTGGTTTTTCAACACTAACACAAGTGCGAAAAGTGGTTTTTCAACACTAACACAAGTGCGAAAAGTGGTTTTTCAACACTAACACAAGTGCGAAAAGTGGTTTTTCAACACTAACACAAGTGCGAAAAGTGGTTTTTCCACACTAATACAAGTGCAAAAGTGGTTTCCTGCACCAACACAAGTGCGAAAAGTGGTTTTTCAACACTAACACAAGTGCGAAAAGTGGTTTTTCAACACTAACACAAGTGCAAAAAGTGGTTTTTCCACACTAATACAAGTGCAAAAGTGGTTTCCTGCACCAACACAAGTGCGAAAAGTGGTTTTTCAACACTAACACAAGTGCGAAAAGTGGCTTTTCAACACTATCACAAGTGCAAAAAGTGTTTTTTCCACACTAATACAAGTGCAAAAGTGGTTTCCTGCACCAACACAAGTGCGAAAAGTGGTTTTTCAACACTAACACAAGTGCGAAAAGTGGTTTTTCAACACTAACACAAGTGCGAAAAGTGGCTTTTCAACACTATCACAGGTGCGAAAAGTGGTTTTTCAACACTAACACAAGTGCGAAAAGTGGTTTTTCAACACTATCACAAGTGCAAAAAGTGTTTTTCCACACTAATACAAGTACAAAAGTGGTTTCCTGCACCAACACAAGTGCGAAAAGTGGTTTTTCAACACTAACACAAGTGCGAAAAGTGGTTTTTCAACACTAACACAAGTGCGAAAAGTGGTTTTACCACACTAATAAAAGTGCAAAACTGGTTTCCTGCACCAACACCAGTGCGAAAAGTGGTTTTTCAACACTATCACAAGTGCAAAAAGTGTTTTTTCCACACTAATACAAGTGCAAAAGTGGTTTCCTGCACCAAAACAAGTGCGAAAAGTGGTTTTTCCACAATAATACAAGTGCAAAAGTGCTTTCCTGCACCAACACAAGTGCGAAAAGTGGTTTTTCAACACTAACAGAAGTGCGAAAAGTGGTTTTCAACACTAACACAAGAGTGAAAAGTGGTTTTTCCACACTAATACAAGTGCAAAAGTGGTTTCCTGCACCAACACAAGTGCGACAAGTGGTTTTTCAACACTAACACAAGTGCAAAAAGTGTTTTTTCAACACTATCACAAGTGCAAAAAGTGTTTTTTCCACACTAATACAAGTGCAAAAGTGGTTTCCTGCACCAACACAAGTGCGAAAAGTGGTTTTTCAACACTAACACAAGTGCGAAAAGTGGTTTTTCAACACTAACACAAGTGCGAAAAGTGGTTTTCCACACTAATACATGTGCAAAAGTGGTTTCCTGCACCAACACAAGTGCAAAAAGTGGTTTTTCAACACCAACACAAGTGCGAAAAGTGGTTTTTCAACACTAATACAAGTGCAAAAGTGGTTTCCTGCACCAACACAAGTGCGAAAAGTGGTTTTTCAACACTAACACAAGTGCGGAAAGTGGTTTTTCAACACTAACACAAGTGCGAAAAGTGTTTTTTCCTCACTAATACAAGTGCAAAAGTGGTTTCCTGCACCAACACAAGTGCGAAAAGTGGTTTTTCAACACTAACACAAGTGCGAAAAGTGGTTTTTCAACACTAACACAAGTGCGAAAAGTGGTTTTTCGACACTATCACAAGTGCAAAAAGTGTTTTTTCCACACTAATACAAGTGCAAAAGTGGTTTCCTGCACCAACACAAGTGCGAAAAGTGGTTTTTCAACACTAATACAAGTGCGAAAAGTGGTTTTTCCACACTAATACAAGTGCAAAAGTGGTTTCCTGCACCAATACAAGTGCGAAAAGTGGTTTTTCAACACTAACACAAGTGCGAAAAGTGGTTTTTCAACACTATCACAAGTGCAAATAGTGTTTTTTCCACACTAATACAAGTGCAAAAGTGGTTTCCTGCACCAACACAAGTGCGAAAAGTGGTTTTTCAACACTAACACAAGTGCGAAAAGTGGTTTTTCAACACTAACACAAGTGCGAAAAGTGGTTTTTCCACACTAATACAAGTGCAAAAGTGCTTTCCTGCACCAACACAAGTGCGAAAAGTGGTTTTTCAACACTAACACAAGTGCGAAAAGTGGTTTTTCAACACTAACACAAGTGCGAAAAGTGGTTTTTCCCCACTAATACAAGTGCAAAAGTGGTTTCCTGCACCAACACAAGTGCGAAAAGTGGTTTTTCAACACTAACACAAGTGCGAAAAGTGGCTTTTCAACACTATCACAAGTGCGAAAAGTGTTTTTTCCACACTAATACAAGTGCAAAAGTGGTTTCTTGCACAAACACAAGTGCGAAAAGTGGTTTTTCAACACTAACACAAGTGCGAAAAGTGGTTTTTCAACACTAACACAAGTGCGAAAAGTGGTTTTTCAGCACTAACACAAGTGCAAAAAGTGGTTTTTCCACACTAATACAAGTGCAAAAGTGGTTTCCTGCACCAACACAAGTGCGAAAAGTGGTTTTTCAACACTAACACAAGTGCGAAAAGTGGCTTTTCAACACTATCACAAGTGCAAAAAGTGTTTTTTCCACACTAATACAAGTGCAAAAGTGGTTTCCTGCACCAAAACAAGTGCGAAAAGTGGTTTTTCCACAATAATACAAGTGCAAAAGTGCTTTCCTGCACCAACACAAGTGCGAAAAGTGGTTTTTCAACACTAACAGAAGTGCGAAAAGTGGTTTTCAACACTAACACAAGAGTGAAAAGTGGTTTTTCCACACTAACACAAGTGCGAAAAGTGGCTTTTCAACACTATCACAAGTGCAAAAAGTGTTTTTTCCACACTAATACAAGTGCAAAAGTGGTTTCCTGCACCAACACAAGTGCGAAAAGTGGTTTTTCAACACTAACACAAGTGCGAAAAGTGGCTTTTCAACACTATCACAAGTGCAAAAAGTGTTTTTTCCACACTAATACAAGTGCAAAAGTGGTTTCCTGCACCAACACAAGTGCGACAAGTGGTTTTTCAACACTAACACAAGTGCAAAAAGTGTTTTTTCAACACTATCACAAGTGCAAAAAGTGTTTTTTCCACACTAATACAAGTGCAAAAGTGGTTTCCTGCACCAACACAAGTGCGAAAAGTGGTTTTTCAACACTAACACAAGTGCAAAAGTGGTTTCCTGCACCAACACAAGTGCGAAAAGTGGTTTTTCAACACTATCACAAGTGCAAAAAGTGTTTTTTCCACACTAATACAAGTGCAAAAGTGGTTTCCTGCACCAACACAAGTGCGAAAAGTGGTTTTTCAACACTAACACAAGTGCGAAAAGTGGCTTTTCAACACTATCACAAGTGCAAAAAGTGTTTTTTCCACACTAATACAAGTGCAAAAGTGGTTTCCTGCACCAACACAAGTGCGACAAGTGGTTTTTCAACACTAACACAAGTGCAAAAAGTGTTTTTTCAACACTATCACAAGTGCAAAAAGTGTTTTTTCCACACTAATACAAGTGCAAAAGTGGTTTCCTGCACCAACACAAGTGCGAAAAGTGGTTTTTCAACACTAACACAAGTGCGAAAAGTGGCTTTTCAACACTATCACAGGTGCGAAAAGTGGTTTTTCAACACTAACACAAGTGCGAAAAGTGGTTTTTCAACACTATCACAAGTGCAAAAAGTGTTTTTCCACACTAATACAAGTACAAAAGTGGTTTCCTGCACCAACACAAGTGCGAAAAGTGGTTTTTCAACACTAACACAAGTGCGAAAAGTGGTTTTTCAACACTAACACAAGTGCGAAAAGTGGTTTTACCACACTAATAAAAGTGCAAAACTGGTTTCCTGCACCAACACCAGTGCGAAAAGTGGTTTTTCAACACTATCACAAGTGCAAAAAGTGTTTTTTCCACACTAATACAAGTGCAAAAGTGGTTTCCTGCACCAAAACAAGTGCGAAAAGTGGTTTTTCCACAATAATACAAGTGCAAAAGTGCTTTCCTGCACCAACACAAGTGCGAAAAGTGGTTTTTCAACACTAACAGAAGTGCGAAAAGTGGTTTTCAACACTAACACAAGAGTGAAAAGTGGTTTTTCCACACTAATACAAGTGCAAAAGTGGTTTCCTGCACCAACACAAGTGCGACAAGTGGTTTTTCAACACTAACACAAGTGCAAAAAGTGTTTTTTCAACACTATCACAAGTGCAAAAAGTGTTTTTTCCACACTAATACAAGTGCAAAAGTGGTTTCCTGCACCAACACAAGTGCGAAAAGTGGTTTTTCAACACTAACACAAGTGCGAAAAGTGGTTTTTCAACACTAACACAAGTGCGAAAAGTGGTTTTCCACACTAATACATGTGCAAAAGTGGTTTCCTGCACCAACACAAGTGCAAAAAGTGGTTTTTCAACACCAACACAAGTGCGAAAAGTGGTTTTTCAACACTAATACAAGTGCAAAAGTGGTTTCCTGCACCAACACAAGTGCGAAAAGTGGTTTTTCAACACTAACACAAGTGCGGAAAGTGGTTTTTCAACACTAACACAAGTGCGAAAAGTGTTTTTTCCTCACTAATACAAGTGCAAAAGTGGTTTCCTGCACCAACACAAGTGCGAAAAGTGGTTTTTCAACACTAACACAAGTGCGAAAAGTGGTTTTTCAACACTAACACAAGTGCGAAAAGTGGTTTTTCGACACTATCACAAGTGCAAAAAGTGTTTTTTCCACACTAATACAAGTGCAAAAGTGGTTTCCTGCACCAACACAAGTGCGAAAAGTGGTTTTTCAACACTAATACAAGTGCGAAAAGTGGTTTTTCCACACTAATACAAGTGCAAAAGTGGTTTCCTGCACCAATACAAGTGCGAAAAGTGGTTTTTCAACACTAACACAAGTGCGAAAAGTGGTTTTTCAACACTATCACAAGTGCAAATAGTGTTTTTTCCACACTAATACAAGTGCAAAAGTGGTTTCCTGCACCAACACAAGTGCGAAAAGTGGTTTTTCAACACTAACACAAGTGCGAAAAGTGGTTTTTCAACACTAACACAAGTGCAAAAAGTGGTTTTTCCACACTAATACAAGTGCAAAAGTGCTTTCCTGCACCAACACAAGTGCGAAAAGTGGTTTTTCAACACTAACACAAGTGCGAAAAGTGGTTTTTCAACACTAACACAAGTGCGAAAAGTGGTTTTTCCCCACTAATACAAGTGCAAAAGTGGTTTCCTGCACCAACACAAGTGCGAAAAGTGGTTTTTCAACACTAACACAAGTGCGAAAAGTGGCTTTTCAACACTATCACAAGTGCGAAAAGTGTTTTTTCCACACTAATACAAGTGCAAAAGTGGTTTCTTGCACAAACACAAGTGCGAAAAGTGGTTTTTCAACACTAACACAAGTGCGAAAAGTGGTTTTTCAACACTAACACAAGTGCGAAAAGTGGTTTTTCAGCACTAACACAAGTGCAAAAAGTGGTTTTTCCACACTAATACAAGTGCAAAAGTGGTTTCCTGCACCAACACAAGTGCGAAAAGTGGTTTTTCAACACTAACACAAGTGCGAAAAGTGGCTTTTCAACACTATCACAAGTGCAAAAAGTGTTTTTTCCACACTAATACAAGTGCAAAAGTGGTTTCCTGCACCAAAACAAGTGCGAAAAGTGGTTTTTCCACAATAATACAAGTGCAAAAGTGCTTTCCTGCACCAACACAAGTGCGAAAAGTGGTTTTTCAACACTAACAGAAGTGCGAAAAGTGGTTTTCAACACTAACACAAGAGTGAAAAGTGGTTTTTCCACACTAACACAAGTGCGAAAAGTGGCTTTTCAACACTATCACAAGTGCAAAAAGTGTTTTTTCCACACTAATACAAGTGCAAAAGTGGTTTCCTGCACCAACACAAGTGCGAAAAGTGGTTTTTCAACACTAACACAAGTGCGAAAAGTGGCTTTTCAACACTATCACAAGTGCAAAAAGTGTTTTTTCCACACTAATACAAGTGCAAAAGTGGTTTCCTGCACCAACACAAGTGCGACAAGTGGTTTTTCAACACTAACACAAGTGCAAAAAGTGTTTTTTCAACACTATCACAAGTGCAAAAAGTGTTTTTTCCACACTAATACAAGTGCAAAAGTGGTTTCCTGCACCAACACAAGTGCGAAAAGTGGTTTTTCAACACTAACACAAGTGCAAAAGTGGTTTCCTGCACCAACACAAGTGCGAAAAGTGGTTTTTCAACACTATCACAAGTGCAAAAAGTGTTTTTTCCACACTAATACAAGTGCAAAAGTGGTTTCCTGCACCAACACAAGTGCGAAAAGTGGTTTTTCAACACTAACACAAGTGCGAAAAGTGGCTTTTCAACACTATCACAAGTGCAAAAAGTGTTTTTTCCACACTAATACAAGTGCAAAAGTGGTTTCCTGCACCAACACAAGTGCGACAAGTGGTTTTTCAACACTAACACAAGTGCAAAAAGTGTTTTTTCAACACTATCACAAGTGCAAAAAGTGTTTTTTCCACACTAATACAAGTGCAAAAGTGGTTTCCTGCACCAACACAAGTGCGAAAAGTGGTTTTTCAACACTAACACAAGTGCGAAAAGTGGTTTTTCAACACTAACACAAGTGCGAAAAGTGGTTTTCCACACTAATACATGTGCAAAAGTGGTTTCCTGCACCAACACAAGTGCAAAAAGTGGTTTTTCAACACCAACACAAGTGCGAAAAGTGGTTTTTCAACACTAATACAAGTGCAAAAGTGGTTTCCTGCACCAACACAAGTGCGAAAAGTGGTTTTTCAACACTAACACAAGTGCGGAAAGTGGTTTTTCAACACTAACACAAGTGCGAAAAGTGTTTTTTCCTCACTAATACAAGTACAAAAGTGGTTTCCTGCACCAACACAAGTGCGAAAAGTGGTTTTTCAACACTAACACAAGTGCGAAAAGTGGTTTTTCAACACTAACACAAGTGCGAAAAGTGGTTTTTCGACACTATCACAAGTGCAAAAAGTGTTTTTTCCACACTAATACAAGTGCAAAAGTGGTTTCCTGCACCAACACAAGTGCGAAAAGTGGTTTTTCAACACTAATACAAGTGCGAAAAGTGGTTTTTCCACACTAATACAAGTGCAAAAGTGGTTTCCTGCACCAATACAAGTGCGAAAAGTGGTTTTTCAACACTAACACAAGTGCGAAAAGTGGTTTTTCAACACTATCACAAGTGCAAATAGTGTTTTTTCCACACTAATACAAGTGCAAAAGTGGTTTCCTGCACCAACACAAGTGCGAAAAGTGGTTTTTCAACACTAACACAAGTGCGAAAAGTGGTTTTTCAACACTAACACAAGTGCGAAAAGTGGTTTTTCCACACTAATACAAGTGCAAAAGTGCTTTCCTGCACCAACACAAGTGCGAAAAGTGGTTTTTCAACACTAACACAAGTGCGAAAAGTGGTTTTTCAACACTAACACAAGTGCGAAAAGTGGTTTTTCCCCACTAATACAAGTGCAAAAGTGGTTTCCTGCACCAACACAAGTGCGAAAAGTGGTTTTTCAACACTAACACAAGTGCGAAAAGTGGCTTTTCAACACTATCACAAGTGCGAAAAGTGTTTTTTCCACACTAATACAAGTGCAAAAGTGGTTTCTTGCACAAACACAAGTGCGAAAAGTGGTTTTTCAACACTAACACAAGTGCGAAAAGTGGTTTTTCAACACTAACACAAGTGCGAAAAGTGGTTTTTCAGCACTAACACAAGTGCAAAAAGTGGTTTTTCCACACTAATACAAGTGCAAAAGTGGTTTCCTGCACCAACACAAGTGCGAAAAGTGGTTTTTCAACACTAACACAAGTGCGAAAAGTGGCTTTTCAACACTATCACAAGTGCAAAAAGTGTTTTTTCCACACTAATACAAGTGCAAAAGTGGTTTCCTGCACCAACACAAGTGCGAAAAGTGGTTTTTCAACACTAACACAAGTGCGAAAAGTGGTTTTTCAACACTAACACAAGTGCGAAAAGTGGCTTTTCAACACTATCACAGGTGCGAAAAGTGGTTTTTCAACACTAACACAAGTGCGAAAAGTGGTTTTTCAACACTATCACAAGTGCAAAAAGTGTTTTTCCACACTAATACAAGTACAAAAGTGGTTTCCTGCAACAACACAAGTGCGAAAAGTGGTTTTTCAACACTAACACAAGTGCGAAAAGTGGTTTTTCAACACTAACACAAGTGCGAAAAGTGGTTTTACCACACTAATAAAAGTGCAAAACTGGTTTCCTGCACCAACACCAGTGCGAAAAGTGGTTTTTCAACACTATCACAAGTGCAAAAAGTGTTTTTTCCACACTAATACAAGTGCAAAAGTGGTTTCCTGCACCAAAACAAGTGCGAAAAGTGGTTTTTCCACAATAATACAAGTGCAAAAGTGCTTTCCTGCACCAACACAAGTGCGAAAAGTGGTTTTTCAACACTAACAGAAGTGCGAAAAGTGGTTTTCAACACTAACACAAGAGTGAAAAGTGGTTTTTCCACACTAATACAAGTGCAAAAGTGGTTTCCTGCACCAACACAAGTGCGACAAGTGGTTTTTCAACACTAACACAAGTGCAAAAAGTGTTTTTTCAACACTATCACAAGTGCAAAAAGTGTTTTTTCCACACTAATACAAGTGCAAAAGTGGTTTCCTGCACCAACACAAGTGCGAAAAGTGGTTTTTCAACACTAACACAAGTGCGAAAAGTGGTTTTTCAACACTAACACAAGTGCGAAAAGTGGTTTTCCACACTAATACATGTGCAAAAGTGGTTTCCTGCACCAACACAAGTGCAAAAAGTGGTTTTTCAACACCAACACAAGTGCGAAAAGTGGTTTTTCAACACTAATACAAGTGCAAAAGTGGTTTCCTGCACCAACACAAGTGCGAAAAGTGGTTTTTCAACACTAACACAAGTGCGGAAAGTGGTTTTTCAACACTAACACAAGTGCGAAAAGTGTTTTTTCCTCACTAATACAAGTGCAAAAGTGGTTTCCTGCACCAACACAAGTGCGAAAAGTGGTTTTTCAACACTAACACAAGTGCGAAAAGTGGTTTTTCAACACTAACACAAGTGCGAAAAGTGGTTTTTCGACACTATCACAAGTGCAAAAAGTGTTTTTTCCACACTAATACAAGTGCAAAAGTGGTTTCCTGCACCAACACAAGTGCGAAAAGTGGTTTTTCAACACTAATACAAGTGCGAAAAGTGGTTTTTCCACACTAATACAAGTGCAAAAGTGGTTTCCTGCACCAATACAAGTGCGAAAAGTGGTTTTTCAACACTAACACAAGTGCGAAAAGTGGTTTTTCAACACTATCACAAGTGCAAATAGTGTTTTTTCCACACTAATACAAGTGCAAAAGTGGTTTCCTGCACCAACACAAGTGCGAAAAGTGGTTTTTCAACACTAACACAAGTGCGAAAAGTGGTTTTTCAACACTAACACAAGTACGAAAAGTGTTTTTTCCACACTAATACAAGTGCAAAAGTGGTTTCCTGCACCAACACAAGTGCAAAAAGTGGTTTTTCACACTAACACAAGTGCGAAATGTGGTTTTTCAACACTAACACAAGTGCAAAAAGTGCTTTTTCCACACTAATACAAGTGCAAAAGTGGTTTCCTGCACCAACACAAGTGCGAAAAGTGGTTTTTCAACACTAACACAAGTGCGAAAATTGTTTTTTCCACACTAATATAAGTGCAAAAGTGGTTTCCTGCACCAACACAAGTGCGAAAAGTGGATTTTCAACACTAACACAAGTGCGAAAAGTGGTTTTTCAACACTAACACAAGTGCGAAAAGTGGTTTTTCAACACTAACACAAGTGCGAAAAGTGGTTTTTCAACACTAACACAAGTGCGAAAAGTGGTTTTTCCACACTAATACAAGTGCAAAAGTGGTTTCCTGCACCAACACAAGTGCGAAAAGTGGTTTTTCAACACTAACACAAGTGCGAAAAGTGGCTTTGCAACACTATCACAAGTGCGAAAAGTGTTTTTTCCACACTAATACAAGTGCAAAAGTGGTTTCTTGCACCAACACAAGTGCGAAAAGTGGTTTTTCAACACTAACACAAGTGCGAAAAGTGGTTTTCAACACTAACACAAGAGCGAAAAGTGGTTTTTCCACACTAATACAAGTGCAAAAGTGGTTTCCTGCACCAACACAAGTGCGACAAGTGGTTTTTCAACACTAACACAAGTGCAAAAAGTGTTTTTTCAACACTATCACAAGTGCAAAAAGTGTTTTTTCCACACTAATAGAAGTGCAAAAGTGGTTTCCTGCACCAACACAAGTGCGAAAAGTGGTTTTTCAACACTAACACAAGTGCGAAAAGTGGTTTTTCAACACTAACACAAGTGCGAAAAGTGGTTTTTCCACACTAATACATGTGCAAAAGTGGTTTCCTGCACCAACACAAGTGCAAAAAGTGGTTTTTCAACACCAACACAAGTGCGAAAAGTGGTTTTTCAACACTAATACAAGTGCAAAAGTGGTTTCCTGCACCAACACAAGTGCGAAAAGTGGTTTTTCAACACTAACACAAGTGCGGAAAGTGGTTTTTCAACACTAACACAAGTGCGAAAAGTGTTTTTTCCTCACTAATACAAGTGCAAAAGTGGTTTCCTGCACCAACACAAGTGCGAAAAGTGGTTTTTCAACACTAACACAAGTGCGAAAAGTGGTTTTTCAACACTAACACAAGTGCGAAAAGTGGTTTTTCGACACTATCACAAGTGCAAAAAGTGTTTTTTCCACACTAATACAAGTGCAAAAGTGGTTTCCTGCACCAACACAAGTGCGAAAAGTGGTTTTTCCACACTAATGCAAGTGCGAAAAGTGGTTTTTCCACACTAATACAAGTGCAAAAGTGGTTTCCTGCACCAACACAAGTGCGAAAAGTGGTTTTTCAACACTAATACAAGTGCGAAAAGTGGTTTTTCCACACTAATACAAGTGCAAAAGTGGTTTCCTGCACCAACACAAGTGCGAAAAGTGGTTTTTCAACACTAACACAAGTGCGAAAAGTGGTTTTTCAACACTAACACAAGTGCGAAAAGTGTTTTTTCCTCACTAATACAAGTGCAAAAGTGGTTTCCTGCACCAACACAAGTGCGAAAAGTGGTTTTTCAACACTAACACAAGTGCGAAAAGTGGTTTTTCAACACTAACACAAGTGCGAAAAGTGGTTTTTCGACACTATCACAAGTGCAAAAAGTGTTTTTTCCACACTAATACAAGTGCAAAAGTGGTTTCCTGCACCAACACAAGTGCGAAAAGTGGTTTTTCAACACTAATACAAGTGCGAAAAGTGGTTTTTCCACACTAATACAAGTGCAAAAGTGGTTTCCTGCACCAATACAAGTGCGAAAAGTGGTTTTTCAACACTAACACAAGTGCGAAAAGTGGTTTTTCAACACTATCACAAGTGCAAATAGTGTTTTTTCCACACTAATACAAGTGCAAAAGTGGTTTCCTGCACCAACACAAGTGCGAAAAGTGGTTTTTCAACACTAACACAAGTGCGAAAAGTGGTTTTTCAACACTAACACAAGTACGAAAAGTGTTTTTTCCACACTAGTACAAGTGCAAAAGTGGTTTCCTGCACCAACACAAGTGCAAAAAGTGGTTTTTCACACTAACACAAGTGCGAAATGTGGTTTTTCAACACTAACACAAGTGCAAAAAGTGCTTTTTCCACACTAATACAAGTGCAAAAGTGGTTTCCTGCACCAACACAAGTGCGAAAAGTGGTTTTTCAACACTAACACAAGTGCGAAAAGTGTTTTTTCCACACTAATATAAGTGCAAAAGTGGTTTCCTGCACCAACACAAGTGCGAAAAGTGGATTTTCAACACTAACACAAGTGCGAAAAGTGGTTTTTCAACACTAACACAAGTGCGAAAAGTGGTTTTTCAACACTAACACAAGTGCGAAAAGTGGTTTTTCAACACTAACACAAGTGCGAAAAGTGGTTTTTCCACACTAATACAAGTGCAAAAGTGGTTTCCTGCACCAACACAAGTGCGAAAAGTGGTTTTTCAACACTAACACAAGTGCGAAAAGTGGCTTTGCAACACTATCACAAGTGCGAAAAGTGTTTTTTCCACACTAATACAAGTGCAAAAGTGGTTTCTTGCACCAACACAAGTGCGAAAAGTGGTTTTTCAACACTAACACAAGTGCGAAAAGTGGTTTTCAACACTAACACAAGAGCGAAAAGTGGTTTTTCCACACTAATACAAGTGCAAAAGTGGTTTCCTGCACCAACACAAGTGCGACAAGTGGTTTTTCAACACTAACACAAGTGCAAAAAGTGTTTTTTCAACACTATCACAAGTGCAAAAAGTGTTTTTTCCACACTAATAGAAGTGCAAAAGTGGTTTCCTGCACCAACACAAGTGCGAAAAGTGGTTTTTCAACACTAACACAAGTGCGAAAAGTGGTTTTTCAACACTAACACAAGTGCGAAAAGTGGTTTTTCCACACTAATACATGTGCAAAAGTGGTTTCCTGCACCAACACAAGTGCAAAAAGTGGTTTTTCAACACCAACACAAGTGCGAAAAGTGGTTTTTCAACACTAATACAAGTGCAAAAGTGGTTTCCTGCACCAACACAAGTGCGAAAAGTGGTTTTTCAACACTAACACAAGTGCGGAAAGTGGTTTTTCAACACTAACACAAGTGCGAAAAGTGTTTTTTCCTCACTAATACAAGTGCAAAAGTGGTTTCCTGCACCAACACAAGTGCGAAAAGTGGTTTTTCAACACTAACAAAAGTGCGAAAAGTGGTTTTTCAACACTAACACAAGTGCGAAAAGTGGTTTTTCGACACTATCACAAGTGCAAAAAGTGTTTTTTCCACACTAATACAAGTGCAAAAGTGGTTTCCTGCACCAACACAAGTGCGAAAAGTGGTTTTTCCACACTAATGCAAGTGCGAAAAGTGGTTTTTCCACACTAATACAAGTGCAAAAGTGGTTTCCTGCACCAACACAAGTGCGAAAAGTGGTTTTTCAACACTAATACAAGTGCGAAAAGTGGTTTTTCCACACTAATACAAGTGCAAAAGTGGTTTCCTGCACCAACACAAGTGCGAAAAGTGGTTTTTCAACACTAACACAAGTGCGAAAAGTGGTTTTTCAACACTAACACAAGTGCGAAAAGTGGTTTTTCCACACTAATACAAGTGCAAAAGTGGTTTCCTGCACCAACACAAGTGCGAAAAGTGGTTTTTCAACACTAACATAAGTGCGAAAAGTGGCTTTTCAACACTATCACAAGTGCAAAAAGTGTTTTTTCCACACTAATACAAGTGCAAAAGTGGTTTCCTGCACCAACACAAGTGCGAAAAGTGGTTTTTCAACACTAACACAAGTGCGAAAAGTGGTTTTTCCACACTAATACAAGTGCAAAAGTGGTTTCCTGCACCAACACAAGTGCGAAAAGTGGTTTTTCAACACTAACACAAGTGCGAAAAGTGGTTTTTCAACACTAACACAAGTGCGAAAAGTGGTTTTTCCACACTAATACAAGTGCAAAAGTGGTTTCCTGCACCAACACAAGTGCGAAAAGTGGTTTTTCAACACTAACATAAGTGCGAAAAGTGGCTTTTCAACACTATCACAAGTGCAAAAAGTGTTTTTTCCACACTAATACAAGTGCAAAAGTGGTTTCCTGCACCAACACAAGTGCGAAATGTGGTTTTTCAACACTAACACAAGTGCGAAAAGTGGTTTTTCAACACTAACACAAGTGCGAAAAGTGGTTTTAACACACAAATACAAGTGCAAAAGTGGTTTCCTGCACCAACACAGGTGCGAAAAGTGGTTTTTCAACACTAACACAAGTGCGAAAAGTGGTTTTTCAACACTATCACAAGTGCAAAAAGTGTTTTTCCACACTAATACAAGTGCAAAAGTGGTTTCCTGCACCAACACAAGTGCGAAAAGTGGTTTTTCAACACTAACACAAGTGCGAAAAGTGGTTTTTCAACACTAACACAAGTGCGAAAAGTGGTTTTACCACACTAATAAAAGTGCAAAACTGGTTTCCTGCACCAACACAAGTGCGAAAAGTGGTTTTTCAACACTAACACAAGTGCGAAAAGTGGTTTTTCAACACTATCACAAGTGCAAAAAGTGTTTTTTCCACACTAATACAAGTGCAAAAGTGGTTTCCTGCACCAAAACAAGTGCGAAAAGTGGTTTTTCCACAATAATGCAAGTGCAAAAGTGCTTTCCTGCACCAACACAAGTGCGAAAAGTGGTTTTTCAACACTAACACAAGTGCGAAAAGTGGTTTTCAACACTAACACAAGAGCGAAAAGTGGTTTTTCCACACTAATACAAGTGCAAAAGTGGTTTCCTGCACCAACACAAGTGCGACAAGTGGTTTTTCAACACTAACACAAGTGCAAAAAGTGTTTTTTCAACACTATCACAAGTGCAAAAAGTGTTTTTTCCACACTAATACAAGTGCAAAAGTGGTTTCCTGCACCAACACAAGTGCGAAAAGTGGTTTTTCAACACTAACACAAGTGCGAAAAGTGGTTTTTCAACACTAACACAAGTGCGAAAAGAGGTTTTTCCACACTAATACATGTGCAAAAGTGGTTTCCTGCACCAACACAAGTGCAAAAAGTGGTTTTTCAACACCAACACAAGTGCGAAAAGTGGTTTTTCAACACTAATACAAGTGCAAAAGTGGTTTCCTGCACCAACACAAGTGCGAAAAGTGGTTTTTCAACACTAACACAAGTGCGGAAAGTGGTTTTTCAACACTAACACAAGTGCGAAAAGTGTTTTTTCCTCACTAATACAAGTGCAAAAGTGGTTTCCTGCACCAACACAAGTGCGAAAAGTGGTTTTTCAACACTAACACAAGTGCGAAAAGTGGTTTTTCAACAATAACACAAGTGCGAAAAGTGGTTTTTCGACACTATCACAAGTGCAACAGTGTTTTTTCCACACTAATACAAGTGCAAAAGTGGTTTCCTGCACCAACACAAGTGAGAAAAGTGGTTTTTCAACACTAATACAAGTGCGAAAAGTGGTTTTTCCACACTAATACAAGTGCAAAAGTGGTTTCCTGCACCAATACAAGTGCGAAAAGTGGTTTTTCAACACTAACACAAGTGCGAAAAGTGGTTTTTCAACACTATCACAAGTGCAAATAGTGTTTTTTCCACACTAATACAAGTGCAAAAGTGGTTTCCTGCACCAACACAAGTGCGAAAAGTGGTTTTTCAACACTAACACAAGTGCGAAAAGTGGTTTTTCAACACTAACACAAGTACGAAAAGTGTTTTTTCCACACTAATACAAGTGCAAAAGTGGTTTCCTGCACCAACACAAGTGCAAAAAGTGGTTTTTCAACACTAACACAAGTGCGAAATGTGGTTTTTCAACACTAACACAAGTGCAAAAAGTGTTTTTTCCACACTAATACAAGTGCAAAAGTGGTTTCCTGCACCAACACAAGTGCGAAAAGTGGTTTTTCAACACTAACACAAGTGCGAAAAGTGTTTTTTCCACACTAATACAAGTGCAAAAGTGGTTTCCTGCACCAACACAAGTGCGAAAAGTGGTTTTTCAACACTAACACAAGTGCGAAAAGTGGTTTTTCAACACTAACACAAGTGCGAAAAGTGGTTTTTCAACACTAACACAAGTGCGAAAAGTGGTTTTTCAACACTAACACAAGTGCGAAAAGTGGTTTTTCCACACTAATACAAGTGCAAAAGTGGTTTCCTGCACCAACACAAGTGCGAAAAGTGGTTTTTCAACACTAACACAAGTGCGAAAAGTGGCTTTTCAACACTATCACAAGTGCGAAAAGTGTTTTTTCCACACTAATACAAGTGCAAAAGTGGTTTCTTGCACCAACACAAGTGCGAAAAGTGGTTTTTCAACACTAACACAAGTGCGAAAAGTGGTTTTTCAACACTAACACAAGTGCGAAAAGTGGTTTTTCAGCACTAACACAAGTGCGAAAAGTGGTTTTTCCACACTAATACAAGTGCAAAAGTGGTTTCCTGCACCAACACAAGTGCGAAAAGTGGTTTTTCAACACTAACACAAGTGCGAAAAGTGGTTTTTCAACACTATCACAAGTGCAAAAGTGGTTTCCGGCACCAACACAAGTGCAAAAAGTGTTTTTTCAACACTAACACAAGTGCGAAAAGTGGTTTTTCAACACGAACACAAGGGCGAAAAGTGGTTTTTCAACACTAACACAAGTGCGAAAAGTGGTTTTTCCACACTAATACAAGTGCAAAAGTGGTTTCCTGCACCAAAACAAGTGCGAAAAGTGGTTTTTCAACACTTACACAAGTGCGAAAAGTGGTTTTTCAACACTAACACAAGTGCATAAAGTGGTTTTTCCACACTAATACGAGTGCAAAAGTGGTTTCCTGCACCAACACAAGTGCGAAAAGTGGTGTTTCAACACTAACACAAGTGCGAAAAGTGGTTTTTCAACATTATCACAAGTGCAAAAAGTGTTTTTTTCACACTAATACAAGTGCAAAAGTGGTTTCCTGCACCAACACAAGTGCGAAAAGTGGTTTTTCAACACTAACACAAGTGCGAAAAGTGGTTTTTCAACACTAACACAAGTGCGAAAAGTGGTTTTTCAACACTAACACAAGTGCGAAAAGTGGTTTTTCCACACTAATACAAGTGCAAAAGTGGTTTCCTGCACCAACACAAGAGAAAAAGTGTTTTTTCCACACTAATACAAGTGCAAAAGTGGTTTCCTGCACCAACACAAGTGCGAAAAGTGGTTTTTCAACACTAACACAAGTGCGAAAAGTGGTTTTTCAACACTAACACAAGTGCGAAAAGTGGTTTTTCAACACTAACACAAGTGCAAAAAGTGGTTTTTCCACACTAATACAAGTGCAAAAGTGGTTTCTTGCACCAACACAAGTGCGAAAAGTGGTTTTTCAACACTAACACAAGTGCGAAAAGTGGTTTTTCAACACTAACACAAGTGCGAAAAGTGGTTTTTCAGCACTAACACAAGTGCGAAAAGTGGTTTTTCCACACTAATACAAGTGCAAAAGTGGTTTCCTGCACCAACACAAGTGCGAAAAGTGGTTTTTCAACACTAACACAAGTGCGAAAAGTGGTTTTTCAACACTATCACAAGTGCAAAAGTGGTTTCCGGCACCAACACAAGTGCAAAAAGTGGTTTTTCAACACTAACACAAGTGCGAAAAGTGGTTTTTCAACACTAACACAAGTGCATAAAGTGGTTTTTCAACACTAACACAAGTGCATAAAGTGGTTTTTCCACACTAATACAAGTGCAAAAGTGGTTTCCTGCACCAACACAAGTGCGAAAAGTGGTGTTTCAACACTAACACAAGTGCGAAAAGTGGTTTTTCAACATTATCACAAGTGCAAAAAGTGTTTTTTTCACACTAATACAAGTGCAAAAGTGGTTTCCTACACCAACACAAGTGCGAAAAGTGGTTTTTCAACACTAACACAAGTGCGAAAAGTGGTTTTTCAACACTAACACAAGTGCGACAAGTGGTTTTTCAACACTAACACAAGTGCGAAAAGTGGTTTTTCCACACTAATACAAGTGCAAAAGTGGTTTCCTGTACCAACACAAGTGAAAAAGTGTTTTTTCCACACTAATACAAGTGCAAAAGTGGTTTCCTGCACCAACACAAGTGCGAAAAGTGGTTTTTCAACACTAACACAAGTGCGAAAAGTGGTTTTTCAACACTAACACAAGTGCGAAAAGTGGTTTTTCAACACTAACACAAGTGCAAAAGTGGTTTCCTGCACCAACACAAGTGCGAAAAGTGGTTTTTCAACACTAACACAAGTGCGAAAAGTGGTTTTTCCACACTAATACAAGTGCAAAAGTGGTTTCCTGCACCAACACAAGTGAAAAAGTGTTTTTTCCACACTAATACAAGTGCAAAAGTGGTTTCCTGCACCAACACAAGTGCGAAAAGTGGTTTTCAACACTAACACAAGTGCAAAAAGTGTTTTTTCAACACTATCACAAGTGCAAAAAGTGTTTTTTCCACACTAATACAAGTGCAAAAGTGGTTTCCTGCACCAACACAAGTGTGAAAAGTGGTTTTTCAACACTAACACAAGTGCGAAAAGTGGTTTTTCAACACTAACACAAGTGCAAAAAGTGGTTTTTCCACACTAATACATGTGCAAAAGTGGTTTCCTGCACCAACACAAGTGCAAAAAGTGGTTTTTCAACACCAACACAAGTGCGAAAAGTGGTTTTTCAACACTAATAGAAGTGCAAAAGTGGTTTCCTGCACCAACACAAGTGCGAAAAGTGGTTTTTCAACACTAACACAAGTGCGAAAAGTGGTTTTTCAACACTATCACAAGTGCAAAAGTGGTTTCCGGCACCAACACAAGTGCAAAAAGTGGTTTTTCAACACTAACACAAGTGCGAAAAGTGGTTTTTCAACACGAACACAAGGGCGAAAAGTGGTTTTTCAACACTAACACAAGTGCGAAAAGTGGTTTTTCCACACTAATACAAGTGCAAAAGTGGTTTCCTGCACCAAAACAAGTGCGAAAAGTGGTTTTTCAACACTTACACAAGTGCGAAAAGTGGTTTTTCAACACTAACACAAGTGCATAACGTGGTTTTTCCACACTAATACAAGTGCAAAAGTGGTTTCCTGCACCAACACAAGTGCGAAAAGTGGTGTTTCAACACTAACACAAGTGCGAAAAGTGGTTTTTCAACATTATCACAAGTGCAAAAAGTGTTTTTTTCACACTAATACAAGTGCAAAAGTGGTTTCCTGCACCAACACAAGTGCGAAAAGTGGTTTTTCAACACTAACACAAGTGCGAAAAGTGGTTTTTCAACACCAACACAAGTGCGAAAAGTGGTTTTTCAACACTAACACAAGTGCGAAAAGTGGTTTTTCCACACTAATACAAGTGCAAAAGTGGTTTCCTGCACCAACACAAGTGCGAAAAGTGGTTTTTCAACACTAACACAAGTGCGAAAAGTGGTTTTTCAACACTAACACAAGTGCGAAAAGTGGTTTTTCAACACTAACACAAGTGCAAAAGTGGTTTCCTGCACCAACACAAGTGCGAAAAGTGGTTTTTCAACACTAACACAAGTGCGAAAAGTGGTTTTTCAACACTATCACAAGTGCAAAAAGTGTTTTTTCCACACTAATACAAGTGCAAAAGTGGTTTCCTGCACCAACACAAGTGCGAAAAGTGTTTTTTCAACACTAACACAAGTGCGAAAAGTGGTTTTTCCACACTAATACAAGTGCAAAAGTGGTTTCCTGCACCAACACAAGTGAAAAAGGGTTTTTTCCACACTAATACAAGTGCAAAAGTGGTTTACTGCACTAACACAAGTGCGAAAAGTGGTTTTCAACACTAACACAAGAGCGAAAAGTGGTTTTTCCACACTAATACAAGTGCAAAAGTGGTTTCCTGCACCAACACAAGTGCGACAAGTGGTTTTTCAACACTAACACAAGTGCAAAAAGTGTTTTTTCAACACTATCACAAGTGCAAAAAGTGTTTTTTCCACACTAATACAAGTGCAAAAGTGGTTTCCTGCACCAACACAAGTGCGAAAAGTGGTTTTTCAACACTAACACAAGTGCGAAAAGTGGTTTTTCAACACTAACACAAGTGCGAAAAGTGGTTTTTCAACACTAACACAAGTGCAAAAGTGGTTTCCTGCACCAACACAAGTGCGAAAAGTGGTTTTTCAACACTAACACAAGTGCGAAAAGTGGTTTTTCCACACTAATACAAGTGCAAAAGTGGTTTCCTGCACCAACACAAGTGAAAAAGTGTTTTTTCCACACTAATACAAGTGCAAAAGTGGTTTCCTGCACCAACACAAGTGCGAAAAGTGGTTTTCAACACTAACACAAGTGCAAAAAGTGTTTTTTCAACACTATCACAAGTGCAAAAAGTGTTTTTTCCACACTAATACAAGTGCAAAAGTGGTTTCCTGCACCAACACAAGTGCGAAAAGTGGTTTTTCAACACTAACACAAGTGCGAAAAGTGGTTTTTCAACACTAACACAAGTGCAAAAAGTGGTTTTTCCACACTAATACATATGCAAAAGTGGTTTCCTGCACCAACACAAGTGCAAAAAGTGGTTTTTCAACACCAACACAAGTGCGAAAAGTGGTTTTTCAACACTAATACAAGTGCAAAAGTGGTTTCCTGCACCAACACAAGTGCGAAAAGTGGTTTTTCAACACTAACACAAGTGCGAAAAGTGGTTTTTCAACACTATCACAAGTGCAAAAGTGGTTTCCGGCACCAACACAAGTGCAAAAAGTGGTTTTTCAACACTAACACAAGTGCGAAAAGTGGTTTTTCAACACTATCACAAGTGCAAAAGTGGTTTCCGGCACCAACACAAGTGCAAAAAGTGGTTTTTCAACACGAACACAAGGGCGAAAAGTGGTTTTTCAACACTAACACAAGTGCGAAAAGTGGTTTTTCCACACTAATACAAGTGCAAAAGTGGTTTCCTGCACCAAAACAAGTGCGAAAAGTGGTTTTTCAACACTTACACAAGTGCGAAAAGTGGTTTTTCAACACTAACACAAGTGCATAACGTGGTTTTTCCACACTAATACAAGTGCAAAAGTGGTTTCCTGCACCAACACAAGTGCGAAAAGTGGTGTTTCAACACTAACACAAGTGCGAAAAGTGGTTTTTCAACATTATCACAAGTGCAAAAAGTGTTTTTTTCACACTAATACAAGTGCAAAAGTGGTTTCCTGCACCAACACAAGTGCGAAAAGTGGTTTTTCAACACTAACACAAGTGCGAAAAGTGGTTTTTCAACACCAACACAAGTGCGAAAAGTGGTTTTTCAACACTAACACAAGTGCGAAAAGTGGTTTTTCCACACTAATACAAGTGCAAAAGTGGTTTCCTGCACCAACACAAGTGCGAAAAGTGGTTTTTCAACACTAACACAAGTGCGAAAAGTGGTTTTTCAACACTAACACAAGTGCGAAAAGTGGTTTTTCAACACTAACACAAGTGCAAAAGTGGTTTCCTGCACCAACACAAGTGCGAAAAGTGGTTTTTCAACACTAACACAAGTGCGAAAAGTGGTTTTTCAACACTATCACAAGTGCAAAAAGTGTTTTTTCCACACTAATACAAGTGCAAAAGTGGTTTCCTGCACCAACACAAGTGCGAAAAGTGGTTTTTCAACACTAACACAAGTGCGAAAAGTGGTTTTTCCACACTAATACAAGTGCAAAAGTGGTTTCCTGCACCAACACAAGTGAAAAAGGGTTTTTTCCACACTAATACAAGTGCAAAAGTGGTTTACTGCACTAACACAAGTGCGAAAAGTGGTTTTCAACACTAACACAAGAGCGAAAAGTGGTTTTTCCACACTAATACAAGTGCAAAAGTGGTTTCCTGCACCAACACAAGTGCGACAAGTGGTTTTTCAACACTAACACAAGTGCAAAAAGTGTTTTTTCAACACTATCACAAGTGCAAAAAGTGTTTTTTCCACACTAATACAAGTGCAAAAGTGGTTTCCTGCACCAACACAAGTGCGAAAAGTGGTTTTTCAACACTAACACAAGTGCGAAAAGTGGTTTTTCAACACTAACACAAGTGCGAAAAGTGGTTTTTCCACACTAATACATGTGCAAAAGTGGTTTCCTGCACCAACACAAGTGCAAAAAGTGGTTTTTCAACACCAACACAAGTGCGAAAAGTGGTTTTTCAACACTAATACAAGTGCAAAAGTGGTTTCCTGCACCAACACAAGTGCGAAAAGTGGTTTTTCAACACTAACACAAGTGCGGAAAGTGGTTTTTCAACACTAACACAAGTGCGAAAAGTGTTTTTTCCTCACTAATACAAGTGCAAAAGTGGTTTCCTGCACCAACACAAGTGCGAAAAGTGGTTTTTCAACACTAATACAAGTGCGAAAAGTGGTTTTTCCACACTAATACAAGTGCAAAAGTGGTTTCCTGCACCAACACAAGTGCGAAAAGTGGTTTTTCAACACTATCACAAGTGCGAAAAGTGGTTTTTCCACACTAATACAAGTGCGAAAAGTGGTTTTTCAACACTAACACAAGTGCGAAAAGTGGTTTTTCCACAATAATACAAGTGCAAAAGTGCTTTCCTGCACCAACACAAGTGCGAAAAGTGGTTTTTCAACACTAACACAAGTGCGAAAAGTGGTTTTCAACACTAACACAAGAGCGAAAAGTGGTTTTTCCACACTAATACAAGTGCAAAAGTGGTTTCCTGCACCAACACAAGTGGGACAAGTGGTTTTTCAACACTAACACAAGTGCAAAAAGTGTTTTTTCAACACTATCACAAGTGCAAAAAGTGTTTTTTCCACACAAATACAAGTGCAAAAGTGGTTTCCTGCACCAACACAAGTGCGAAAAGTGGTTTTTCAACACTAACACAAGTGCGAAAAGTGGTTTTTCAACACTAACACAAGTGCGAAAAGTGCTTTTTCCACACTAATACATGTGCAAAAGTGGTTTCCTGCACCAACACAAGTGCAAAAAGTGGTTTTTCAACACCAACACAAGTGCGAAAAGTGGTTTTTCAACACTAATACAAGTGCAAAAGTGGTTTCCTGCACGAACACAAGTGCGAAAAGTGGTTTTTCAACACTAACACAAGTGCGGAAAGTGGTTTTTCAACACTAACACAAGTGCGAAAAGTGTTTTTTCCTCACTAATACAAGTGCAAAAGTGGTTTCCTGCACCAACACAAGTACGAAAAGTGGTTTTTCAACACTAACACAAGTGCGAAAAGTGGTTTTTCAACACTAACACAGGTGCGAAAAGTGGTTTTTCGACACTATCACAAGTGCAAAAAGTGTTTTTTCCACACTAATACAAGTGCAAAAGTGGTTTCCTGCACCAACACAAGTACGAAAAGTGGTTTTTCTACACTAATACAAGTGCGAAAAGTGGTTGTTCCACACTAATACAAGTGCAAAAGTGGTTTCCTGCACCAATACAAGTGCGAAAAGTGGTTTTTCAACACTAACACAAGTGCGAAAAGTGGTTTTTCAACACTAACACAAGTGCAAAAAGTGTTTTTTCCACACTGATACAAGTGCAAAAGTGGTTTCCTGCACCAACACAAGTGCGAAAAGTGGTTTTTCAACACTAACACAAGTGCCAAAAGTGGTTTTTCAACACTATCACAAGTGCAAAAAGTGTTTTTTCCACACTAATACAAGTGTGAAAAGTGGTTTTTCAACACTAACACTAGTGCGAAAAGTGGTTTTTCAACACTAACACAAGTGCGAAAAGTGGTTTTTCAACACTAACACAAGTGCGAAAAGTGGTTTTTCTACACTAATACAAGTGCAAAAGTGGTTTCCTGCACCAACACAAGTGCGAAAAGTGGTTTTTCAACACTAACACAAGTGCGAAAAGTGGTTTTTCAACACTATCACAAGTGCAAAAGTGGTTTCCGGCACCAACACAAGTGCAAAAAGTGGTTTTTCAACACTAACACAAGTGCGAAAAGTGGTTTTTCAACACGAACACAAGGGCGAAAAGTGGTTTTTCAACACTAACACAAGTGCGAAAAGTGGTTTTTCCACACTAATACAAGTGCAAAAGTGGTTTCCTGCACCAAAACAAGTGCGAAAAGTGGTTTTTCAACACTTACACAAGTGCGAAAAGTGGTTTTTCAACACTAACACAAGTGCATAAAGTGGTTTTTCAACACTAACACAAGTGCATAAAGTGGTTTTTCAACACTTACACAAGTGCGAAAAGTGGTGTTTCAACACTAACACAAGTGCGAAAAGTGGTTTTTCAACATTATCACAAGTGCAAAAAGTGTTTTTTTCACACTAATACAAGTGCAAAAGTGGTTTCCTACACCAACACAAGTGCGAAAAGTGGTTTTTCAACACTAACACAAGTGCGAAAAGTGGTTTTTCAACACTAACACAAGTGCGAAAAGTGGTTTTTCAACACTAACACAAGTGCGAAAAGTGGTTTTTCCACACTAATACAAGTGCAAAAGTGGTTTCCTGTACCAACACAAGTGAAAAAGTGTTTTTTCCACACTAATACAAGTGCAAAAGTGGTTTCCTGCACCAACACAAGTGCGAAAAGTGGTTTTTCAACACTAACACAAGTGCGAAAAGTGGTTTTTCAACACTAACACAAGTGCGAAAAGTGGTTTTTCAACACTAACACAAGTGCAAAAGTGGTTTCCTGCACCAACACAAGTGCGAAAAGTGGTTTTTCAACACTAACACAAGTGCGAAAAGTGGTTTTTCCACACTAATACAAGTGCAAAAGTGGTTTCCTGCACCAACACAAGTGAAAAAGTGTTTTTTCCACACTAATACAAGTGCAAAAGTGGTTTCCTGCACCAACACAAGTGCGAAACGTGGTTTTCAACACTAACACAAGTGCAAAAAGTGTTTTTTCAACACTATCACAAGTGCAAAAAGTGTTTTTTCCACACTAATACAAGTGCAAAAGTGGTTTCCTGCACCAACACAAGTGCGAAAAGTGGTTTTTCAACACTAACACAAGTGCGAAAAGTGGTTTTTCAACACTAACACAAGTGCAAAAAGTGGTTTTTCCACACTAATACATGTGCAAAAGTGGTTTCCTGCACCAACACAAGTGCAAAAAGTGGTTTTTCAACACCAACACAAGTGCGAAAAGTGGTTTTTCAACACTAATACAAGTGCAAAAGTGGTTTCCTGCACCAACACAAGTGCGAAAAGTGGTTTTTCAACACTAACACAAGTGCGGAAAGTGGTTTTTCAACACTAACACAAGTGCGAAAAGTGTTTTTTCCTCACTAATACAAGTGCAAAAGTGGTTTCCTGCACCAACACAAGTGCGAAAAGTGGTTTTTCAACACTAACACAAGTGCGAAAAGTGGTTTTTCAACACTAACACAAGTGCGAAAAGTGGTTTTTCGACACTATCACAAGTGCAAAAAGTGTTTTTTCCACACTAATACAAGTGCAAAAGTGGTTTCCTGCACCAACACAAGTGTGAAAAGTGGTTTTTCAACACTAATACAAGTGCGAAAAGTGGTTTTTCCACACTAATACAAGTGCAAAAGTGGTTTCCTGCACCAACACAATTGCGAAAAGTGGTTTTTCAACACTATCACAAGTGCGAAAAGTGGTTTTTCAACACTAACACAAGTGCGAAAAGTGGTTTTTCAACACTAACACAAGTGCGAAAAGTGGTTTTTCCACACTAATACAAGTGCAAAAGTGGTTTCCTGCACCAACACAAGTGCGAAAAGTGGTTTTTCAACACTAACACAAGTGCGAAAAGTGGTTTTTCAACACTAACACAAGTGCGAAAAGTGGTTTTTCAACACTAACACAAGTGCGAAAAGTGGTTTTTCCACACTAATACAAGTGCAAAAGTGCTTTCCTGCACCAACACAAGTGCGAAAAGTGGTTTTTCAACACTAACACAAGTGCGAAAAGTGGTTTTTCAACACTAACACAAGTGCGAAAAGTGGTTTTTCCCCACTAATACAAGTGCAAAAGTGGTTTCCTGCACCAACACAAGTGCGAAAAGTGGTTTTTCAACACTAACACAAGTGCGAAAAGTGGCTTTTCAACACTATCACAAGTGCGAAAAGTGTTTTTTCCACACTAATACAAGTGCAAAAGTGGTTTCTTGCACAAACATAAGTGCGAAAAGTGGTTTTTCAACACTAACACAAGTGCGAAAAGTGGTTTTTCAACACTAACACAAGTGCGAAAAGTGGTTTTTCAGCACTAACACAAGTGCAAAAAGTGGTTTTTCCACACTAATACAAGTGCAAAAGTGGTTTCCTGCACCAACACAAGTGCGAAAAGTGGTTTTTCAACACTAACACAAGTGCGAAAAGTGGTTTTTCAACAATATCACAAGTGCAAAAAGTGTTTTTTCCACACTAATACAAGTGCAAAAGTGGTTTCCTGCACCAACACAAGTGCGAAAAGTGGTTTTTCAACACTAACACAAGTGCGAAAAGTGGTTTTTCAACACTAACACAAGTGCGAAAAGTGGTTTTTCCACACTAATACAAGTGCAAAAGTGGTTTCCTGCACCAACACAAGTGCGAAAAGTGGTTTTTCAACACTAACACAAGTGCGAAAAGTGGTTTTTCAACACTAACACAAGTGCGAAAAGTGGTTTTTCCACACTAATACAAGTGCAAAAGTGGTTTCCTGCACCAACACAAGTGCGAAAAGTGGTTTTTCAACACTAACATAAGTGCGAAAAGTGGCTTTTCAACACTATCACAAGTGCAAAAAGTGTTTTTTCCACACTAATACAAGTGCAAAAGTGGTTTCCTGCACCAACACAAGTGCGAAAAGTGGTTTTTCAACACTAACACAAGTGCGAAAAGTGGTTTTTCAACACTAACACAAGTGCGAAAAGTGGTTTTAACACACAAATACACGTGCAAAAGTGGTTTCCTGCACCAACACAGGTGCGAAAAGTGGTTTTTCAACACTAACACAAGTGCGAAAAGTGGTTTTTCAACACTATCACAAGTGCAAAAAGTGTTTTTCCACACTAATACAAGTGCAAAAGTGGTTTCCTGCACCAACACAAGTGCGAAAAGTGGTTTTTCAACACTAACACAAGTGCGAAAAGTGGTTTTTCAACACTAACACAAGTGCGAAAAGTGGTTTTACCACACTAATAAAAGTGCAAAACTGGTTTCCTGCACCAACACAAGTGCGAAAAGTGGTTTTTCAACACTAACACAAGTGCGAAAAGTGGTTTTTCAACACTATCACAAGTGCAAAAAGTATTTTTTCCACACTAATACAAGTGCAAAAGTGGTTTCCTGCACCAAAACAAGTGCGAAAAGTGGTTTTTCCACAATAATGCAAGTGCAAAAGTGCTTTCCTGCACCAACACAAGTGCGAAAAGTGGTTTTTCAACACTAACACAAGTGCGAAAAGTGGTTTTCAACACTAACACAAGAGCGAAAAGTGGTTTTTCCACACTAATACAAGTGCAAAAGTGGTTTCCTGCACCAACACAAGTGCGACAAGTGGTTTTTCAACACTAACACAAGTGCAAAAAGTGTTTTTTCAACACTATCACAAGTGCAAAAAGTGTTTTTTCCACACTAATACAAGTGCAAAAGTGGTTTCCTGCACCAACACAAGTGCGAAAAGTGGTTTTTCAACACTAACACAAGTGCGAAAAGTGGTTTTTCAACACTAACACAAGTGCGAAAAGAGGTTTTTCCACACTAATACATGTGCAAAAGTGGTTTCCTGCACCAACACAAGTGCAAAAAGTGGTTTTTCAACACCAACACAAGTGCGAAAAGTGGTTTTTCAACACTAATACAAGTGCAAAAGTGGTTTCCTGCACCAACACAAGTGCGAAAAGTGGTTTTTCAACACTAACACAAGTGCGGAAAGTGGTTTTTCAACACTAACACAAGTGCGAAAAGTGTTTTTTCCTCTCTAATACAAGTGCAAAAGTGGTTTCCTGCACCAACACAAGTGCGAAAAGTGGTTTTCAACACTAACACAAGTGCGAAAAGTGGTTTTTCAACAATAACACAAGTGCGAAAAGTGGTTTTTCGACACTATCACAAGTGCAACAGTGTTTTTTCCACACTAATACAAGTGCAAAAGTGGTTTCCTGCACCAACACAAGTGAGAAAAGTGGTTTTTCAACACTAATACAAGTGCGACAAGTGGTTTTTCCACACTAATACAAGTGCAAAAGTGGTTTCCTGCACCAATACAAGTGCGAAAAGTGGTTTTTCAACACTAACACAAGTGCGAAAAGTGGTTTTTCAACACTATCACAAGTGCAAATAGTGTTTTTTCCACACTAATACAAGTGCAAAAGTGGTTTCCTGCACCAACACAAGTGCGAAAAGTGGTTTTTTAACACTAACACAAGTGCGAAAAGTGGTTTTTCAACACTAACACAAGTACGAAAAGTGTTTTTTCCACACTAATACAAGTGCAAAAGTGGTTTCCTGCACCAACACAAGTGCAAAAAGTGGTTTTTCAACACTAACACAAGTGCGAAATGTGGTTTTTCAACACTAACACAAGTGCAAAAAGTGTTTTTTCCACACTAATACAAGTGCAAAAGTGGTTTCCTGCACCAACACAAGTGCGAAAAGTGGTTTTTCAACACTAACACAAGTGCGAAAAGTGTTTTTTCCACACTAATACAAGTGCAAAAGTGGTTTCCTGCACCAACACAAGTGCGAAAAGTGGTTTTTCAACACTAACACAAGTGCGAAAAGTGGTTTTTCAACACTAACACAAGTGCGAAAAGTGGTTTTTCGACACTATCACAAGTGCAAAAAGTGTTTTTTCCACACTAATACAAGTGCAAAAGTGGTTTCCTGCACCAACACAAGTGTGAAAAGTGGTTTTTCAACACTAATACAAGTGCGAAAAGTGGTTTTTCCACACTAATACAAGTGCAAAAGTGGTTTCCTGCACCAACACAATTGCGAAAAGTGGTTTTTCAACACTATCACAAGTGCGAAAAGTGGTTTTTCAACACTAACACAAGTGCGAAAAGTGGTTTTTCAACACTAACACAAGTGCGAAAAGTGGTTTTTCCACACTAATACAAGTGCAAAAGTGGTTTCCTGCACCAACACAAGTGCGAAAAGTGGTTTTTCAACACTAACACAAGTGCGAAAAGTGGTTTTTCAACACTAACACAAGTGCGAAAAGTGGTTTTTCAACACTAACACAAGTGCGAAAAGTGGTTTTTCCACACTAATACAAGTGCAAAAGTGGTTTCCTGCACCAACACAAGTGCGAAAAGTGGTTTTTCAACACTAACACAAGTGCGAAAAGTGGTTTTTCAACACTAACACAAGTGCGAAAAGTGGTTTTTCCACACTAATACAAGTGCAAAAGTGGTTTCCTGCACCAACACAAGTGCGAAAAGTGGTTTTTCAACACTAACATAAGTGCGAAAAGTGGCTTTTCAACACTATCACAAGTGCAAAAAGTGTTTTTTCCACACTAATACAAGTGCAAAAGTGGTTTCCTGCACCAACACAAGTGCGAAAAGTGGTTTTTCAACACTAACACAAGTGCGAAAAGTGGTTTTTCAACACTAACACAAGTGCGAAAAGTGGTTTTAACACACAAATACACGTGCAAAAGTGGTTTCCTGCACCAACACAGGTGCGAAAAGTGGTTTTTCAACACTAACACAAGTGCGAAAAGTGGTTTTTCAACACTATCACAAGTGCAAAAAGTGTTTTTCCACACTAATACAAGTGCAAAAGTGGTTTCCTGCACCAACACAAGTGCGAAAAGTGGTTTTTCAACACTAACACAAGTGCGAAAAGTGGTTTTTCAACACTAACACAAGTGCGAAAAGTGGTTTTACCACACTAATAAAAGTGCAAAACTGGTTTCCTGCACCAACACAAGTGCGAAAAGTGGTTTTTCAACACTAACACAAGTGCGAAAAGTGGTTTTTCAACACTATCACAAGTGCAAAAAGTATTTTTTCCACACTAATACAAGTGCAAAAGTGGTTTCCTGCACCAAAACAAGTGCGAAAAGTGGTTTTTCCACAATAATGCAAGTGCAAAAGTGCTTTCCTGCACCAACACAAGTGCGAAAAGTGGTTTTTCAACACTAACACAAGTGCGAAAAGTGGTTTTCAACACTAACACAAGAGCGAAAAGTGGTTTTTCCACACTAATACAAGTGCAAAAGTGGTTTCCTGCACCAACACAAGTGCGACAAGTGGTTTTTCAACACTAACACAAGTGCAAAAAGTGTTTTTTCAACACTATCACAAGTGCAAAAAGTGTTTTTTCCACACTAATACAAGTGCAAAAGTGGTTTCCTGCACCAACACAAGTGCGAAAAGTGGTTTTTCAACACTAACACAAGTGCGAAAAGTGGTTTTTCAACACTAACACAAGTGCGAAAAGAGGTTTTTCCACACTAATACATGTGCAAAAGTGGTTTCCTGCACCAACACAAGTGCAAAAAGTGGTTTTTCAACACCAACACAAGTGCGAAAAGTGGTTTTTCAACACTAATACAAGTGCAAAAGTGGTTTCCTGCACCAACACAAGTGCGAAAAGTGGTTTTTCAACACTAACACAAGTGCGGAAAGTGGTTTTTCAACACTAACACAAGTGCGAAAAGTGTTTTTTCCTCTCTAATACAAGTGCAAAAGTGGTTTCCTGCACCAACACAAGTGCGAAAAGTGGTTTTCAACACTAACACAAGTGCGAAAAGTGGTTTTTCAACAATAACACAAGTGCGAAAAGTGGTTTTTCGACACTATCACAAGTGCAACAGTGTTTTTTCCACACTAATACAAGTGCAAAAGTGGTTTCCTGCACCAACACAAGTGAGAAAAGTGGTTTTTCAACACTAATACAAGTGCGAAAAGTGGTTTTTCCACACTAATACAAGTGCAAAAGTGGTTTCCTGCACCAATACAAGTGCGAAAAGTGGTTTTTCAACACTAACACAAGTGCGAAAAGTGGTTTTTCAACACTATCACAAGTGCAAATAGTGTTTTTTCCACACTAATACAAGTGCAAAAGTGGTTTCCTGCACCAACACAAGTGCGAAAAGTGGTTTTTTAACACTAACACAAGTGCGAAAAGTGGTTTTTCAACACTAACACAAGTACGAAAAGTGTTTTTTCCACACTAATACAAGTGCAAAAGTGGTTTCCTGCACCAACACAAGTGCAAAAAGTGGTTTTTCAACACTAACACAAGTGCGAAATGTGGTTTTTCAACACTAACACAAGTGCAAAAAGTGTTTTTTCCACACTAATACAAGTGCAAAAGTGGTTTCCTGCACCAACACAAGTGCGAAAAGTGGTTTTTCAACACTAACACAAGTGCGAAAAGTGTTTTTTCCACACTAATACAAGTGCAAAAGTGGTTTCCTGCACCAACACAAGTGCGAAAAGTGGTTTTTCAACACTAACACAAGTGCGAAAAGTGGTTTTTCAACACTAACACAAGTGCGAAAAGTGGTTTTTCGACACTATCACAAGTGCAAAAAGTGTTTTTTCCACACTAATACAAGTGCAAAAGTGGTTTCCTGCACCAACACAAGTGTGAAAAGTGGTTTTTCAACACTAATACAAGTGCGAAAAGTGGGTTTTTCAACACTAACACAAGTGCGAAAAGTGGCTTTTCAACACTATCACAAGTGCGAAAAGTGCTTTTTCCACACTAATACAAGTGCAAAAGTGGTTTCTTGCACCAACACAAGTGCGAAAAGTGGTTTTTCAACACTAACACAAGTGCGAAAAGTGGTTTTTCAACACTAACACAAGTGCGAAAAGTGGTTTTTCAGCACTAACACAAGTGCGAAAAGTGGTTTTTCCACACTAATACAAGTGCAAAAGTGGTTTCCTGCACCAACACAAGTGCGAAAAGTGGTTTTTCAACACTAACACAAGTGCGAAAAGTGGTTTTTCAACACTATCACAAGTGCAAAAGTGGTTTCCGGCACCAACACAAGTGCAAAAAGTGGTTTTTCAACACTAACACAAGTGCGAAAAGTGGTTTTTCAACACGAACACAAGGGCGAAAAGTGGTTTTTCAACACTAACACAAGTGCGAAAAGTGGTTTTTCCACACTAATACAAGTGCAAAAGTGGTTTCCTGCACCAAAACAAGTGCGAAAAGTGGTTTTTCAACACTTACACAAGTGCGAAAAGTGGTTTTTCAACACTAACACAAGTGCATAAAGTGGTTTTTCCACACTAATACAAGTGCAAAAGTGGTTTCCTGCACCAACACAAGTGCGAAAAGTGGTGTTTCAACACTAACACAAGTGCGAAAAGTGGTTTTTCAACATTATCACAAGTGCAAAAAGTGTTTTTTTCACACTAATACAAGTGCAAAAGTGGTTTCCTGCACCAACACAAGTGCGAAAAGTGGTTTTTCAACACTAACACAAGTGCGAAAAGTGGTTTTTCAACACTAACACAAGTGCGAAAAGTGGTTTTTCAACACTAACACAAGTGCGAAAAGTGGTTTTTCCACACTAATACAAGTGCAAAAGTGGTTTCCTGCACCAACACAAGAGAAAAAGTGTTTTTTCCACACTAATACAAGTGCAAAAGTGGTTTCCTGCACCAACACAAGTGCGAAAAGTGGTTTTTCAACACTAACACAAGTGCGAAAAGTGGTTTTTCAACACTAACACAAGTGCGAAAAGTGGTTTTTCAACACTAACACAAGTGCAAAAAGTGGTTTTTCCACACTAATACAAGTGCAAAAGTGGTTTCTTGCACCAACACAAGTGCGAAAAGTGGTTTTTCAACACTAACACAAGTGCGAAAAGTGGTTTTTCAACACTAACACAAGTGCGAAAAGTGGTTTTTCAGCACTAACACAAGTGCGAAAAGTGGTTTTTCCACACTAATACAAGTGCAAAAGTGGTTTCCTGCACCAACACAAGTGCGAAAAGTGGTTTTTCAACACTAACACAAGTGCGAAAAGTGGTTTTTCAACACTATCACAAGTGCAAAAGTGGTTTCCGGCACCAACACAAGTGCAAAAAGTGGTTTTTCAACACTAACACAAGTGCGAAAAGTGGTTTTTCAACACGAACACAAGGGCGAAAAGTGGTTTTTCAACACTAACACAAGTGCGAAAAGTGGTTTTTCCACACTAATACAAGTGCAAAAGTGGTTTCCTGCACCAAAACAAGTGCGAAAAGTGGTTTTTCAACACTTACACAAGTGCGAAAAGTGGTTTTTCAACACTAACACAAGTGCATAAAGTGGTTTTTCCACACTAATACAAGTGCAAAAGTGGTTTCCTGCACCAACACAAGTGCGAAAAGTGGTGTTTCAACACTAACATAAGTGCGAAAAGTGGTTTTTCAACATTATCACAAGTGCAAAAAGTGTTTTTTTCACACTAATACAAGTGCAAAAGTGGTTTCCTGCACCAACACAAGTGCGAAAAGTGGTTTTTCAACACTAACACAAGTGCGAAAAGTGGTTTTTCAACACTAACACAAGTGCGAAAAGTGGTTTTTCAACACTAACACAAGTGCAAAAGTGGTTTCCTGCACCAACACAAGTGAAAAAGTGTTTTTTCCACACTAATACAAGTGCAAAAGTGGTTTCCTGCACCAACACAAGTGCGAAAAGTGGTTTTTCAACACTAACACAAGTGCGAAAAGTGGTTTTTCAACACTAACACAAGTGCGAAAAGTGGTTTTTCAACACTAACACAAGTGCAAAAAGTGGTTTTTCCACACTAATACAAGTGCAAAAGTGGTTTCCTGCACCAACACAAGTGCGAAAAGTGGTTTTTCAACACTAACACAAGTGCGAAAAGTGGTTTTTCAACACTATCACAAGTGCAAAAAGTGTTTTTTCCACACTAATACAAGTGCAAAAGTGGTTTCCTGCACCAACACAAGTGCGAAAAGTGGTTTTTCAACACTAACACAAGTGCGAAAAGTGGTTTTTCCACACTAATACAAGTGCAAAAGTGGTTTCCTGCACCAACACAAGTGAAAAAGTGTTTTTTCCACACTAATACAAGTGCAAAAGTGGTTTCCTGCACCAACACAAGTGCGAAAAGTGGTTTTCAACACTAACACAAGAGCGAAAAGTGGTTTTTCCACACTAATACAAGTGCAAAAGTGGTTTCCTGCACCAATACAAGTGCGAAAAGTGGTTTTTCAACACTAACACAAGTGCGAAAAGTGGTTTTTCAACACTATCACAAGTGCAAATAGTGTTTTTTCCACACTAATACAAGTGCAAAAGTGGTTTCCTGCACCAACACAAGTGCGAAAAGTGGTTTTTTAACACTAACACAAGTGCGAAAAGTGGTTTTTCAACACTAACACAAGTACGAAAAGTGTTTTTTCCACACTAATACAAGTGCAAAAGTGGTTTCCTGCACCAACACAAGTGCAAAAAGTGGTTTTTCAACACTAACACAAGTGCGAAATGTGGTTTTTCAACACTAACACAAGTGCAAAAAGTGTTTTTTCCACACTAATACAAGTGCAAAAGTGGTTTCCTGCACCAACACAAGTGCGAAAAGTGGTTTTTCAACACTAACACAAGTGCGAAAAGTGTTTTTTCCACACTAATACAAGTGCAAAAGTGGTTTCCTGCACCAACACAAGTGCGAAAAGTGGTTTTTCAACACTAACACAAGTGCGAAAAGTGGTTTTCCAACACTAACACAAGTGCGAAAAGTGGTTTTTCAACACTAACACAAGTGCGAAAAGTGGTTTTTCAACACTAACACAAGTGCGAAAAGTGGTTTTTCCACACTAATACAAGTGCAAAAGTGGTTTCCTGCACCAACACAAGTGCGAAAAGTGGTTTTTCAACACTAACACAAGTGCGAAAAGTGGCTTTTCAACACTATCACAAGTGCGAAAAGTGCTTTTTCCACACTAATACAAGTGCAAAAGTGGTTTCTTGCACCAACACAAGTGCGAAAAGTGGTTTTTCAACACTAACACAAGTGCGAAAAGTGGTTTTTCAACACTAACACAAGTGCGAAAAGTGGTTTTTCAGCACTAACACAAGTGCGAAAAGTGGTTTTTCCACACTAATACAAGTGCAAAAGTGGTTTCCTGCACCAACACAAGTGCGAAAAGTGGTTTTTCAACACTAACACAAGTGCGAAAAGTGGTTTTTCAACACTATCACAAGTGCAAAAGTGGTTTCCGGCACCAACACAAGTGCAAAAAGTGGTTTTTCAACACTAACACAAGTGCGAAAAGTGGTTTTTCAACACGAACACAAGGGCGAAAAGTGGTTTTTCAACACTAACACAAGTGCGAAAAGTGGTTTTTCCACACTAATACAAGTGCAAAAGTGGTTTCCTGCACCAAAACAAGTGCGAAAAGTGGTTTTTCAACACTTACACAAGTGCGAAAAGTGGTTTTTCAACACTAACACAAGTGCATAAAGTGGTTTTTCCACACTAATACAAGTGCAAAAGTGGTTTCCTGCACCAACACAAGTGCGAAAAGTGGTGTTTCAACACTAACACAAGTGCGAAAAGTGGTTTTTCAACATTATCACAAGTGCAAAAAGTGTTTTTTTCACACTAATACAAGTGCAAAAGTGGTTTCCTGCACCAACACAAGTGCGAAAAGTGGTTTTTCAACACTAACACAAGTGCGAAAAGTGGTTTTTCAACACTAACACAAGTGCGAAAAGTGGTTTTTCAACACTAACACAAGTGCGAAAAGTGGTTTTTCCACACTAATACAAGTGCAAAAGTGGTTTCCTGCACCAACACAAGAGAAAAAGTGTTTTTTCCACACTAATACAAGTGCAAAAGTGGTTTCCTGCACCAACACAAGTGCGAAAAGTGGTTTTTCAACACTAACACAAGTGCGAAAAGTGGTTTTTCAACACTAACACAAGTGCGAAAAGTGGTTTTTCAACACTAACACAAGTGCAAAAAGTGGTTTTTCCACACTAATACAAGTGCAAAAGTGGTTTCTTGCACCAACACAAGTGCGAAAAGTGGTTTTTCAACACTAACACAAGTGCGAAAAGTGGTTTTTCAACACTAACACAAGTGCGAAAAGTGGTTTTTCAGCACTAACACAAGTGCGAAAAGTGGTTTTTCCACACTAATACAAGTGCAAAAGTGGTTTCCTGCACCAACACAAGTGCGAAAAGTGGTTTTTCAACACTAACACAAGTGCGAAAAGTGGTTTTTCAACACTATCACAAGTGCAAAAGTGGTTTCCGGCACCAACACAAGTGCAAAAAGTGGTTTTTCAACACTAACACAAGTGCGAAAAGTGGTTTTTCAACACGAACACAAGGGCGAAAAGTGGTTTTTCAACACTAACACAAGTGCGAAAAGTGGTTTTTCCACACTAATACAAGTGCAAAAGTGGTTTCCTGCACCAAAACAAGTGCGAAAAGTGGTTTTTCAACACTTACACAAGTGCGAAAAGTGGTTTTTCAACACTAACACAAGTGCATAAAGTGGTTTTTCCACACTAATACAAGTGCAAAAGTGGTTTCCTGCACCAACACAAGTGCGAAAAGTGGTGTTTCAACACTAACACAAGTGCGAAAAGTGGTTTTTCAACATTATCACAAGTGCAAAAAGTGTTTTTTTCACACTAATACAAGTGCAAAAGTGGTTTCCTGCACCAACACAAGTGCGAAAAGTGGTTTTTCAACACTAACACAAGTGCGAAAAGTGGTTTTTCAACACTAACACAAGTGCGAAAAGTGGTTTTTCAACACTAACACAAGTGCAAAAGTGGTTTCCTGCACCAACACAAGTGAAAAAGTGTTTTTTCCACACTAATACAAGTGCAAAAGTGGTTTCCTGCACCAACACAAGTGCGAAAAGTGGTTTTTCAACACTAACACAAGTGCGAAAAGTGGTTTTTCAACACTAACACAAGTGCGAAAAGTGGTTTTTCAACACTAACACAAGTGCAAAAAGTGGTTTTTCCACACTAATACAAGTGCAAAAGTGGTTTCCTGCACCAACACAAGTGCGAAAAGTGGTTTTTCAACACTAACACAAGTGCGAAAAGTGGTTTTTCAACACTATCACAAGTGCAAAAAGTGTTTTTTCCACACTAATACAAGTGCAAAAGTGGTTTCCTGCACCAACACAAGTGCGAAAAGTGGTTTTTCAACACTAACACAAGTGCGAAAAGTGGTTTTTCCACACTAATACAAGTGCAAAAGTGGTTTCCTGCACCAACACAAGTGAAAAAGTGTTTTTTCCACACTAATACAAGTGCAAAAGTGGTTCCCTGCACCAACACAAGTGCGAAAAGTGGTTTTCAACACTAACACAAGAGCGAAAAGTGGTTTTTCCACACTAATACAAGTGCAAAAGTGGTTTCCTGCACCAACACAAGTGCGACAAGTGGTTTTTCAACACTAACACAAGTGCGAAAAGTGGTTTTTCAACACTATCACAAGTGCAAAAAGTGTTTTTTCCTCACTAATACAAGTGCAAAAGTGGTTTCCTGCACCAACACAAGTGCGAAAAGTGGTTTTTCAACACTATCACAAGTGCAAAAAGTGTTTTTTCCACACTAATACAAGTGCAAAAGTGGTTTCCTGCACCAACACAAGTGCGAAAAGTGGTTTTTCAACACTAACACAAGTGCGAAAAGTGGTTTTTCAACACTAACACAAGTGCGAAAAGTGGTTTTTCCACACTAATACATGTGCAAAAGTGGTTTCCTGCACCAACACAAGTGCAAAAAGTGGTTTTTCAACACCAACACAAGTGCGAAAAGTGGTTTTTCAACACTAATACAAGTGCAAAAGTGGTTTCCTGCACCAACAGAAGTGCGAAAAGTGGTTTTTCAACACTAACACAAGTGCGGAAAGTGGTTTTTCAACACTAACACAAGTGCGAAAAGTGTTTTTTCCTCACTAATACAAGTGCAAAAGTGGTTTCATGCACCAACACAAGTGCGAAAAGTGGTTTTTCAACACTAACACAAGTGCGAAAAGTGGTTTTTCAACACTAACACAAGTGCGAAAAGTGGTTTTTCGACACTATCACAAGTGCAAAAAGTGTTTTTTCCACACTAATACAAGTGCAAAAGTGGTTTCCTGCACCAACACAAGTGCGAAAAGTGGTTTTTCAACACTAATACAAGTGCGAAAAGTGGTTTTTCCACACTAATACAAGTGCAAAAGTGGTTTCCTGCACCAACACAAGTGCGAAAAGTGGTTTTTCAACACTATCACAAGTGCGAAAAGTGGTTTTTCAACACTAACACAAGTGCGAAAAGTGGTTTTTCAACGCTAACACAAGTGCGAAAAGTGGTTTTTCCACACTAATACAAGTGCAAAAGTGGTTTCCTGCACCAACACAAGTGCGAAAAGTGGTTTTTCAACACTAACACAAGTGCGAAAAGTGGTTTTTCAACACTAACACAAGTGCGAAAAGTGGTTTTTCAACACTAACACAAGTGCGAAAAGTGGTTTTTCCACACTAATACAAGTGCAAAAGTGCTTTCCTGCACCAACACAAGTGCGAAAAGTGGTTTTTCAACACTAACACAAGTGCGAAAAGTGGTTTTTCAACACTAACAGAAGTGCGAAAAGTGGTTTTTCCCCACTAATACAAGTGCAAAAGTGGTTTCCTGCACCAACACAAGTGCGAAAAGTGGTTTTTCAACACTAACACAAGTGCGAAAAGTGGCTTTTCAACACTAGCACAAGTGCGAAAAGTGTTTTTTCCACACTAATACAAGTGCAAAAGTGGTTTCTTGCACAAACACAAGTGCGAAAAGTGGTTTTTCAACACTAACACAAGTGCGAAAAGTGGTTTTTCAACACTAACACAAGTGCGAAAAGTGGTTTTTCAGCACTAACACAAGTGCAAAAAGTGGTTTTTCCACACTAATACAAGTGCAAAAGTGGTTTCCTGCACCAACACAAGTGCGAAAAGTGGTTTTTCAACACTAACACAAGTGCGAAAAGTGGTTTTTCAACACTATCACAAGTGCAAAAAGTGTTTTTTCCACACTAATACAAGTGCAAAAGTGGTTTCCTGCACCAACACAAGTGCGAAAAGTGGTTTTTCAACACTAACACAAGTGCGAAAAGTGGTTTTTCAACACTAACACAAGTGCGAAAAGTGGTTTTTCCACACTAATACAAGTGCAAAAGTGGTTTCCTGCACCAACACAAGTGCGAAAAGTGGTTTTTCAACACTAACACAAGTGCGAAAAGTGGTTTTTCAACACTAACACAAGTGCGAAAAGTGGTTTTTCCACACTAATACAAGTGCAAAAGTGGTTTCCTGCACCAACACAAGTGCGAAAAGTGGTTTTTCAACACTAACACAAGTGCGAAAAGTGGCTTTTCAACACTATCACAAGTGCAAAAAGTGTTTTTTCCACACTAATACAAGTGCAAAAGTGGTTTCCTGCACCAACACAAGTGCGAAAAGTGGTTTTTCAACACTAACACAAGTGCGAAAAGTGGTTTTTCAACACTAACACAAGTGCGAAAAGTGGTTTTAACACACAAATACAAGTGCAAAAGTGGTTTCCTGCACCAACACAGGTGCGAAAAGTGTTTTTTCAACACTAACACAAGTGCGAAAAGTGGTTTTTCAACACTATCACAAGTGCAAAAAGTGTTTTTCCACACTAATACAAGTGCAAAAGTGGTTTCCTGCACCAACACAAGTGCGAAAAGTGGTTTTTCAACACTAACACAAGTGCGAAAAGTGGTTTTTCAACACTAACACAAGTGCGAAAAGTGGTTTTACCACACTAATAAAAGTGCAAAACTGGTTACCTGCACCAACACAAGTGCGAAAAGTGGTTTTTCAACACTAACACAAGTGCAAAAAGTGGTTTTTCAACACTATCACAAGTGCAAAAAGTGTTTTTTCCACATTAATACAAGTGCAAAAGTGGTTTCCTGCACCAAAACAAGTGCGAAAAGTGGTTTTTCCACAATAATACAAGTGCAAAAGTGCTTTCCTGCACCAACACAAGTGCGAAAAGTGGTTTTTCAACACTAACACAAGTGCGAAAAGTGGTTTTCAACACTAACACAAGAGCGAAAAGTGGTTTTTCCACACTAATACAAGTGCAAAAGTGGTTTCCTGCACCAACACAAGTGCGACAAGTGGTTTTTCAACACTAACACAAGTGCAAAAAGTGTTTTTTCAACACTATCACAAGTGCAAAAAGTGTTTTTTCCACACTAATACAAGTGCAAAACTGGTTTCCTGCACCAACACAAGTGCGAAAAGTGGTTTTTCAACACTAACACAAGTGCGAAAAGTGGTTTTTCAACACTAACACAAGTGCGAAAAGTGGTTTTTCCACACTAATACATGTGCAAAAGTGGTTTCCTGCACCAACACAAGTGCAAAAAGTGGTTTTTCAACACCAACACAAGTGCGAAAAGTGGTTTTTCAACACTAATACAAGTGCAAAAGTGGTTTCCTGCACCAACACAAGTGCGAAAAGTGGTTTTTCAACACTAACACAAGTGCGGAAAGTGGTTTTTCAACACTAACACAAGTGCGAAAAGTGTTTTTTCCTCACTAATACAAGTGCAAAAGTGGTTTCCTGCACCAACACAAGTGCGAAAAGTGGTTTTTCAACACTAACACAAGTGCGAAAAGTGGTTTTTCAACACTAACACAAGTGCGAAAAGTGGTTTTTCCACACTAATACAAGTGCAAAAGTGCTTTCCTGCACCAACACAAGTGCGAAAAGTGGTTTTTCAACACTAACACAAGTGCGAAAAGTGGTTTTTCAACACTAACACAAGTGCGAAAAGTGGTTTTTCCCCACTAATACAAGTGCAAAAGTGGTTTCCTGCACCAACACAAGTGCGAAAAGTGGTTTTTCAACACTAACACAAGTGCGAAAAGTGGCTTTTCAACACTATCACAAGTGCGAAAAGTGTTTTTTCCACACTAATACAAGTGCAAAAGTGGTTTCTTGCACAAACACAAGTGCGAAAAGTGGTTTTTCAACACTAACACAAGTGCGAAAAGTGGTTTTTCAACACTAACACAAGTGCGAAAAGTGGTTTTTCAGCACTAACACAAGTGCAAAAAGTGGTTTTTCCACACTAATACAAGTGCAAAAGTGGTTTCCTGCACCAACACAAGTGCGAAAAGTGGTTTTTCAACACTAACACAAGTGCGAAAAGTGGTTTTTCAACACTATCACAAGTGCAAAAAGTGTTTTTTCCACACTAATACAAGTGCAAAAGTGGTTTCCTGCACCAACACAAGTGCGAAAAGTGGTTTTTCAACACTAACACAAGTGCGAAAAGTGGTTTTTCAACACTAACACAAGTGCGAAAAGTGGTTTTTCCACACTAATACAAGTGCAAAAGTGGTTTCCTGCACCAACACAAGTGCGAAAAGTGGTTTTTCAACACTAACACAAGTGCGAAAAGTGGTTTTTCAACACTAACACAAGTGCGAAAAGTGGTTTTTCCACACTAATACAAGTGCAAAAGTGGTTTCCTGCACCAACACAAGTGCGAAAAGTGGTTTTTCAACACTAACACAAGTGCGAAAAGTGGCTTTTCAACACTATCACAGGTGCAAAAAGTGTTTTTTCCACACTAATACAAGTGCAAAAGTGGTTTCCTGCACCAACACAAGTGCGAAAAGTGGTTTTTCAACACTAACACAAGTGCGAAAAGTGGTTTTTCAACACTAACACAAGTGCGAAAAGTGGTTTTAACACACAAATACAAGTGCAAAAGTGGTTTCCTGCACCAACACAGGTGCGAAAAGTGGTTTTTCAACACTAACACAAGTGCGAAAAGTGGTTTTTCAACACTATCACAAGTGCAAAAAGTGTTTTTCCACACTAATACAAGTGCAAAAGTGGTTTCCTGCACCAACACAAGTGCGAAAAGTGGTTTTTCAACACTAACACAAGTGCGAAAAGTGGTTTTTCAACACTAACACAAGTGCGAAAAAGTGGTTTTACCACACTAATAAAAGTGCAAAACTGGTTTCCTGCACCAACACAAGTGCGAAAAGTGTTTTTCAACACTAACACAAGTGCGAAAAGTGGTTTTTCAACACTATCACAAGTGCAAAAAGTGTTTTTTCCACACTAATACAAGTGCAAAAGTGGTTTCCTGCACCAAAACAAGTGCGAAAAGTGGTTTTTCCACAATAATACAAGTGCAAAAGTGCTTTCCTGCACCAACACAAGTGCGAAAAGTGGTTTTTCAACACTAACACAAGTGCGAAAAGTGGTTTTCAACACTAACACAAGAGCGAAAAGTGGTTTTTCCACACGAATACAAGTGCAAAAGTGGTTTCCTGCACCAACACAAGTGCGACAAGTGGTTTTTCAACCCTAACACAAGTGCAAAATGTGTTTTTTCAACACTATCACAAGTGCAAAAAGTGTTTTTTTCCACACTAATACAAGTGCAAAAGTGGTTTCCTGCACCAACACAAGTGCAAAAAGTGGTTTTTCAACACTAACACAAGTGCGAAAAGTGGTTTTTCAACACTAACACAAGTGCGAAAAGTGGTTTTTCAACATTATCACAAGTGCAAAAAGTGTTTTTTTCACACTAATACAAGTGCAAAAGTGGTTTCCTGCACCAACACAAGTGCGAAAAGTGGTTTTCAACACTAACACAAGTGCGAAAAGTGGTTTTTCAACACTAACACAAGTGCGAAAAGTGGTTTTTCAACACTAACACAAGTGCGAAAAGTGGTTTTTCAACACTAACACAAGTGCGAAAAGTGGTTTTTCCACACTAATACAAGTGCAAAAGTGGTTTCCTGCACCAACACAAGAGAAAAAGTGTTTTTTCCACACTAATACAAGTGCAAAAGTGGTTTCCTGCACCAACACAAGTGCGAAAAGTGGTTTTTCAACACTAACACAAGTGCGAAAAGTGGTTTTTCAACACTAACACAAGTGCGAAAAGTGGTTTTTCAACACTAACACAAGTGCAAAAAGTGGTTTTTCCACACTAATACAAGTGCAAAAGTGGTTTCTTGCACCAACACAAGTGCGAAAAGTGGTTTTTCAACACTAACACAAGTGCGAAAAGTGGTTTTTCAACACTAACACAAGTGCGAAAAGTGGTTTTTCAGCACTAACACAAGTGCGAAAAGTGGTTTTTCCACACTAATACAAGTGCAAAAGTGGTTTCCTGCACCAACACAAGTGCGAAAAGTGGTTTTTCAACACTAACACAAGTGCGAAAAGTGGTTTTTCAACACTATCACAAGTGCAAAAGTGGTTTCCGGCACCAACACAAGTGCAAAAAGTGGTTTTTCAACACTAACACAAGTGCGAAAAGTGGTTTTTCAACACGAACACAAGGGCGAAAAGTGGTTTTTCAACACTAATACAAGTGCGAAAAGTGGTTTTTCCACACTAATACAAGTGCAAAAGTGGTTTCCTGCACCAAAACAAGTGCGAAAAGTGGTTTTTCAACACTTACACAAGTGCGAAAAGTGGTTTTTCAACACTAACACAAGTGCATAAAGTGGTTTTTCCACACTAATACAAGTGCAAAAGTGGTTTCCTGCACCAACACAAGTGCGAAAAGTGGTGTTTCAACACTAACACAAGTGCGAAAAGTGGTTTTTCAACATTATCACAAGTGCAAAAAGTGTTTTTTTCACACTAATACAAGTGCAAAAGTGGTTTCCTGCACCAACACAAGTGCGAAAAGTGGTTTTTCAACACTAACACAAGTGCGAAAAGTGGTTTTTCAACACTAACACAAGTGCGAAAAGTGGTTTTTCAACACTAACACAAGTGCAAAAGTGGTTTCCTGCACCAACACAAGTGAAAAAGTGTTTTTTCCACACTAATACAAGTGCAAAAGTGGTTTCCTGCACCAACACAAGTGCGACAAGTGGTTTTTCAACACTAACACAAGTGCGAAAAGTGGTTTTTCAACACTAACACAAGTGCGAAAAGTGGTTTTTCAACACTAACACAAGTGCGAAAAGTGGTTTTTCAACACTAACACAAGTGCAAAAAGTGGTTTTTCCACACTAATACAAGTGCAAAAGTGGTTTCCTGCACCAACACAAGTGCGAAAAGTGGTTTTTCAACACTAACACAAGTGCGAAAAGTGGTTTTTCAACACTATCACAAGTGCAAAAAGTGTTTTTTCCACACTAATACAAGTGCAAAAGTGGTTTCCTGCACCAACACAAGTGCGAAAAGTGGTTTTTCAACACTAACACAAGTGCGAAAAGTGGTTTTTCCACACTAATACAAGTGCAAAAGTGGTTTCCTGCACCAACACAAGTGAAAAAGTGTTTTTTCCACACTAATACAAGTGCAAAAGTGGTTTCCTGCACCAACACAAGTGCGAAAAGTGGTTTTCAACACTAACACAAGAGCGAAAAGTGGTTTTTCCACACTAATACAAGTGCAAAAGTGGTTTCCTGCACCAACACAAGTGCGACAAGTGGTTTTTCAACACTAACACAAGTGCGAAAATTGGTTTTTCAACACTATCACAAGTGCAAAAAGTGTTTTTTCCTCACTAATACAAGTGCAAAAGTGGTTTCCTGCACCAACACAAGTGCGAAAAGTGGTTTTTCAACACTAACACAAGTGCGAAAAGTGGTTTTTCAACACTAACACAAGTGCGAAAAGTGGTTTTTCCACACTAATACATGTGCAAAAGTGGTTTCCTGCACCAACACAAGTGCAAAAAGTGGTTTTTCAACACCAACACAAGTGCGAAAAGTGGTTTTTCAACACTAATACAAGTGCAAAAGTGGTTTCCTGCACCAACAGAAGTGCGAAAAGTGGTTTTTCAACACTAACACAAGTGCGGTAAGTGGTTTTTCAACACTAACACAAGTGCGAAAAGTGTTTTTTCCTCACTAATACAAGTGCAAAAGTGGTTTCATGCACCAACACAAGTGCGAAAAGTGGTTTTTCAACACTAACACAAGTGCGAAAAGTGGTTTTTCAACACTAACACAAGTGCGAAAAGTGGTTTTTCGACACTATCACAAGTGCAAAAAGTGTTTTTTCCACACTAATACAAGTGCAAAAGTGGTTTCCTGCACCAACACAAGTGCGAAAAGTGGTTTTTCAACACTAACAGAAGTGCGAAAAGTGGTTTTTCCCCACTAATACAAGTGCAAAACTGGTTTCCTGCACCAACACAAGTGCGAAAAGTGGTTTTTCAACACTAACACAAGTGCGAAAAGTGGCTTTTCAACACTAGCACAAGTGCGAAAAGTGTTTTTTCCACACTAATACAAGTGCAAAAGTGGTTTCTTGCACAAACACAAGTGCGAAAAGTGGTTTTTCAACACTAACACAAGTGCGAAAAGTGGTTTTTCAACACTAACACAAGTGCGAAAAGTGGTTTTTCAGCACTAACACAAGTGCAAAAAGTGGTTTTTCCACACTAATACAAGTGCAAAAGTGGTTTCCTGCACCAACACAAGTGCGAAAAGTGGTTTTTCAACACTAACACAAGTGCGAAAAGTGGTTTTTCAACACTAACACAAGTGCGAAAAGTGGTTTTTCAACACTAACACAAGTGCAAAAGTGGTTTCCTGCACCAACACAAGTGAAAAAGTGTTTTTTCCACACTAATACAAGTGCAAAAGTGGTTTCCTGCACCAACACAAGTGCGACAAGTGGTTTTTCAACACTAACACAAGTGCGAAAAGTGGTTTTTCAACACTAACACAAGTGCGAAAAGTGGTTTTTCAACACTAACACAAGTGCGAAAAGTGGTTTTTCAACACTAACACAAGTGCAAAAAGTGGTTTTTCCACACTAATACAAGTGCAAAAGTGGTTTCCTGCACCAACACAAGTGCGAAAAGTGGTTTTTCAACACTAACACAAGTGCGAAAAGTGGTTTTTCAACACTATCACAAGTGCAAAAAGTGTTTTTTCCACACTAATACAAGTGCAAAAGTGGTTTCCTGCACCAACACAAGTGCGAAAAGTGGTTTTTCAACACTAACACAAGTGCGAAAAGTGGTTTTTCCACACTAATACAAGTGCAAAAGTGGTTTCCTGCACCAACACAAGTGAAAAAGTGTTTTTTCCACACTAATACAAGTGCAAAAGTGGTTTCCTGCACCAACACAAGTGCGAAAAGTGGTTTTCAACACTAACACAAGAGCGAAAAGTGGTTTTTCCACACTAATACAAGTGCAAAAGTGGTTTCCTGCACCAACACAAGTGCGACAAGTGGTTTTTCAACACTAACACAAGTGCGAAAATTGGTTTTTCAACACTATCACAAGTGCAAAAAGTGTTTTTTCCTCACTAATACAAGTGCAAAAGTGGTTTCCTGCACCAACACAAGTGCGAAAAGTGGTTTTTCAACACTAACACAAGTGCGAAAAGTGGTTTTTCAACACTAACACAAGTGCGAAAAGTGGTTTTTCCACACTAATACATGTGCAAAAGTGGTTTCCTGCACCAACACAAGTGCAAAAAGTGGTTTTTCAACACCAACACAAGTGCGAAAAGTGGTTTTTCAACACTAATACAAGTGCAAAAGTGGTTTCCTGCACCAACAGAAGTGCGAAAAGTGGTTTTTCAACACTAACACAAGTGCGGTAAGTGGTTTTTCAACACTAACACAAGTGCGAAAAGTGTTTTTTCCTCACTAATACAAGTGCAAAAGTGGTTTCATGCACCAACACAAGTGCGAAAAGTGGTTTTTCAACACTAACACAAGTGCGAAAAGTGGTTTTTCAACACTAACACAAGTGCGAAAAGTGGTTTTTCGACACTATCACAAGTGCAAAAAGTGTTTTTTCCACACTAATACAAGTGCAAAAGTGGTTTCCTGCACCAACACAAGTGCGAAAAGTGGTTTTTCAACACTAACAGAAGTGCGAAAAGTGGTTTTTCCCCACTAATACAAGTGCAAAACTGGTTTCCTGCACCAACACAAGTGCGAAAAGTGGTTTTTCAACACTAACACAAGTGCGAAAAGTGGCTTTTCAACACTAGCACAAGTGCGAAAAGTGTTTTTTCCACACTAATACAAGTGCAAAAGTGGTTTCTTGCACAAACACAAGTGCGAAAAGTGGTTTTTCAACACTAACACAAGTGCGAAAAGTGGTTTTTCAACACTAACACAAGTGCGAAAAGTGGTTTTTCAGCACTAACACAAGTGCAAAAAGTGGTTTTTCCACACTAATACAAGTGCAAAAGTGGTTTCCTGCACCAACACAAGTGCGAAAAGTGGTTTTTCAACACTAACACAAGTGCGAAAAGTGGTTTTTCAACACTATCACAAGTGCAAAAAGTGTTTTTTCCACACTAATACAAGTGCAAAAGTGGTTTCCTGCACCAACACAAGTGCGAAAAGTGGTTTTTCAACACTAACACAAGTGCGAAAAGTGGTTTTTCAACACTAACACAAGTGCGAAAAGTGGTTTTTCCACACTAATACAAGTGCAAAAGTGGTTTCCTGCACCAACACAAGTGCGAAAAGTGGTTTTTCAACACTAACACAAGTGCGAAAAGTGGTTTTTCAACACTAACACAAGTGCGAAAAGTGGTTTTTCCACACTAATACAAGTGCAAAAGTGGTTTCCTGCACCAACACAAGTGCGAAAAGTGGTTTTTCAACACTAACACAAGTGCGAAAAGTGGCTTTTCAACACTATCACAAGTGCAAAAAGTGTTTTTTCCACACTAATACAAGTGCAAAAGTGGTTTCCTGCACCAACACAAGTGCGAAAAGTGGTTTTTCAACACTAACACAAGTGCGAAAAGTGGTTTTTCAACACTAACACAAGTGCGAAAAGTGGTTTTAACACACAAATACAAGTGCAAAAGTGGTTTCCTGCACCAACACAGGTGCGAAAAGTGGTTTTTCAACACTAACACAAGTGCGAAAAGTGGTTTTTCAACACTATCACAAGCGCAAAAAGTGTTTTTCCACACTAATACAAGTGCAAAAGTGGTTTCCTGCACCAACACAAGTGCGAAAAGTGGTTTTTCAACACTAACACAAGTGCGAAAAGTGGTTTTTCAACACTAACACAAGTGCGAAAAGTGGTTTTACCACACTAATAAAAGTGCAAAACTGGTTTCCTGCACCAACACAAGTGCGAAAAGTGGTTTTTCAACACTAACACAAGTGCGAAAAGTGGTTTTTCAACACTATCACAAGTGCAAAAAGTGTTTTTTCCACACTAATACAAGTGCAAAAGTGGTTTCCTGCACCAAAACAAGTGCGAAAAGTGGTTTTTCCACAATAATACAAGTGCAAAAGTGCTTTCCTGCACCAACACAAGTGCGAAAAGTGGTTTTTCAACACTAACACAAGTGCGAAAAGTGGTTTTCAACACTAACACAAGAGCGAAAAGTGGTTTTTCCACACTAATACAAGTGCAAAAGTGGTTTCCTGCACCAACACAAGTGCGACAAGTGGTTTTTCAACACTAACACAAGTGCAAAAAGTGTTTTTTCAACACTATCACAAGTGCAAAAAGTGTTTTTTCCACACTAATACAAGTGCAAAAGTGGTTTCCTGCACCAACACAAGTGCGAAAAGTGGTTTTTCAACACTAACACAAGTGCGAAAAGTGGTTTTTCAACACTAACACAAGTGCGAAAAGTGGTTTTTCCACACTAATACATGTGCAAAAGTGGTTTCCTGCACCAACACAAGTGCAAAAAGTGGTTTTTCAACACCAACACAAGTGCGAAAAGTGGTTTTTCAACACTAATACAAGTGCAAAAGTGGTTTCCTGCACCAACACAAGTGCGAAAAGTGGTTTTTCAACACTAACACAAGTGCGGAAAGTGGTTTTTCAACACTAACACAAGTGCGAAAAGTGTTTTTTCCTCACTAATACAAGTGCAAAAGTGGTTTCCTGCACCAACACAAGTGCGAAAAGTGGTTTTTCAACACTAACACAAGTGCGAAAAGTGGTTTTTCGACACTATCACAAGTGCAAAAGTGTTTTTTCCACACTAATACAAGTGCAAAAGTGGTTTCCTGCACCAACACAAGTGCGAAAAGTGGTTTTTCAACACTAATACAAGTGCGAAAAGTGGTTTTTACACACTAATACAAGTGCAAAAGTGGTTTCCTGCACCAATACAAGTGCGAAAAGTGGTTTTTCAACACTAACACAAGTGCGAAAAGTGGTTTTTCAACACTATCACAAGTGCAAATAGTGTTTTTCCACACTAATACAAGTGCAAAAGTGGTTTCCTGCACCAACACAAGTGCGAAAAGTGGTTTTTCAACACTAACACAAGTGCGAAAAGTGGTTTTTCAACACTAACACAAGTACGAAAAGTGTTTTTTCCACACTAATACAAGTGCAAAAGTGGTTTCCTGCACCAACACAAGTGCAAAAAGTGGTTTTTCAACACTAACACAAGTGCGAAATGTGGTTTTTCAACACTAACACAAGTGCAAAAAGTGTTTTTTCCACACTAATACAAGTGCAAAAGTGGTTTCCTGCACCAACACAAGTGCGAAAAGTGGTTTTTCAACACTAACACAAGTGCGAAAAGTGTTTTTTCCACACTAATACAAGTGCAAAAGTGGTTTCCTGCACCAACACAAGTGCGAAAAGTGGTTTTTCAACACTAACACAAGTGCGAAAAGTGGTTTTTCAACACTAACACAAGTGCGAAAAGTGGTTTTTCAACGCTAACACAAGTGCGAAAAGTGGTTTTTCAACACTAACACAAGTGCGAAAAGTGGTTTTTCCACACTAATACAAGTGCAAAAGTGGTTTCCTGCACCAACACAAGTGCGAAAAGTGGTTTTTCAACACTAACACAAGTGCGAAAAGTGGCTTTTCAACACTATCACAAGTGCGAAAAGTGTTTTTTCCACACTAATACAAGTGCAAAAGTGGTTTCTTGCACCAACACAAGTGCGAAAAGTGGTTTTTCAACACTAACACAAGTGCGAAAAGTGGTTTTTCAACACTAACATAAGTGCGAAAAGTGGTTTTTCAGCACTAACACAAGTGCGAAAAATGGTTTTTCCACACTAATACAAGTGCAAAAGTGGTTTCCTGCACCAACACAAGTGCGAAAAGTGGTTTTTCAACACTAACACAAGTGCGAAAAGTGGTTTTTCAACACTATCACAAGTGCAAAAGTGGTTTCCGGCACCAACACAAGTGCAAAAAGTGGTTTTTCAACACTAACACAAGTGCGAAAAGTGGTTTTTCAACACGAACACAAGGGCGAAAAGTGGTTTTTCAACACTAACACAAGTGCGAAAAGTGGTTTTTCCACACTAATACAAGTGCAAAAGTGGTTTCCTGCACCAAAACAAGTGCGAAAAGTGGTTTTTCAACACTTACACAAGTGCGAAAAGTGGTTTTTCAACAATAACACAAGTGCAATAAAGTGGTTTTTCCACACTAATACAAGTGCAAATGTGGTTTCCTGCACCAACACAAGTGCGAAAAGTGGTGTTTCAACACTAACACAAGTGCGAAAAGTGGTTTTTCAACATTATCACAAGTGCAAAAAGTGTTTTTTTCACACTAATACAAGTGCAAAAGTGGTTTCCTGCACCAACACAAGTGCGAAAAGTGGTTTTTCAACACTAACACAAGTGCGAAAAGTGGTTTTTCAACACTAACACAAGTGTGAAAAGTGGTTTTTCAACACTAACACAAGTGCGAAAAGTGGTTTTTCCACACTAATACAAGTGCAAAAGTGGTTTCCTGCACCAACACAAGTGAAAAAGTGTTTTTTCCACACTAATACAAGTGCAAAAGTGGTTTCCTGCACCAACACAAGTGCGAAAAGTGGTTTTTCAACACTAACACAAGTGCGAAAAGTGGTTTTTCAACACTAACACAAGTGCGAAAAGTGGTTTTTCAACACTAACACAAGTGCAAAAAGTGGTTTTTCCACACTAATACAAGTGCAAAAGTGGTTTCCTGCACCAACACAAGTGCGAAAAGTGGTTTTTCAACACTAACACAAGTGCGAAAAGTGGTTTTTCAACACTATCACAAGTGCAAAAAGTGTTTTTTCCACACTAATACAAGTGCAAAAGTGGTTTCCTGCACCAACACAAGTGCGAAAAGTGGTTTTTCAACACTAACCCAAGTGCGAAAAGTGGTTTTTCCACACTAATACAAGTGCAAAACTGGTTTCCTGCACCAACACAAGTGAAAAAGTGTTTTTTCCACACTAATACAAGTGCAAAAGTGGTTTCCTGCACCAACACAAGTGCGAAAAGTGGTTTTCAACACTAACACAAGAGCGAAAAGTGGTTTTTCCACACTAATACAAGTGCAAAAGTGGTTTCCTGCACCAACACAAGTGCGACAAGTGGTTTTTCAACACTAACACAAGTGCAAAAAGTGTTTTTTCAACACTATCACAAGTGCAAAAAGTGTTTTTTCCACACTAATAGAAGTGCAAAAGTGGTTTCCTGCACCAACACAAGTGCGAAAAGTGGTTTTTCAACACTAACACAAGTGCGAAAAGTGGTTTTTCAACACTAACACAAGTGCGAAAAGTGGTTTTTCCACACTAATACATGTGCAAAAGTGGTTTCCTGCACCAACACAAGTGCAAAAAGTGGTTTTCAACACCAACACAAGTGCGAAAAGTGGTTTTTCAACACTAATACAAGTGCAAAAGTGGTTTCCTGCACCAACACAAGTGCGAAAAGTGGTTTTTCAACATTAACACAAGTGCGGAAAGTGGTTTTTCAACACTAACACAAGTGCGAAAAGTGTTTTTTCCTCACTAATACAAGTGCAAAAGTGGTTTCCTGCACCAACACAAGTGCGAAAAGTGGTTTTTCAACACTAACACAAGTGCGAAAAGTGGTTTTTCAACACTAACACAAGTGCGAAAAGTGGTTTTTCGACACTATCACAAGTGCAAAAAGTGTTTTTTCCACACTAATACAAGTGCAAAAGTGGTTTCCTGCACCAACACAAGTGCGAAAAGTGGTTTTTCAACACTAATACAAGTGCGAAAAGTTGTTTTTCCACACTAATACAAGTGCAAAAGTGGTTTCCTGCACCAACACAAGTGCGAAAAGTGGTTTTTCAACACTATCACAAGTGCGAAAAGTGGTTTTTCAACACTAACACAAGTGCGAAAAGTGGTTTTTCAACACTAACACAAGTGCGAAAAGTGGTTTTTCCACACTAATACAAGTGCAAAAGTGGTTTCCTGCACCAACACAAGTGCGAAAAGTGGTTTTTCAACACTAACACAAGTGCGAAAAGTGGTTTTTCAACACTAACACAAGTGCGAAAAGTGGTTTTTCAACACTAACACAAGTGCAAAAAGTGGTTTTTCCACACTAATACAAGTGCAAAAGTGCTTTCCTGCACCAACACAAGTGCGAAAAGTGGTTTTTCAACACTAACACAAGTGCGAAAAGTGGTTTTTCAACACTAACACAAGTGCGAAAAGTGGTTTTTCCCCACTAATACAAGTGCAAAAGTGGTTTCCTGCACCAACACAAGTGCGAAAAGTGGTTTTTCAACACTAACACAAGTGCGAAAAGTGGCTTTTCAACACTATCACAAGTGCGAAAAGTGTTTTTTCCACACTAATACAAGTGCAAAAGTGGTTTCTTGCACAAACACAAGTGCGAAAAGTGGTTTTTCAACACTAACACAAGTGCGAAAAGTGGTTTTTCAACACTAACACAAGTGCGAAAAGTGGTTTTTCAGCACTAACACAAGTGCAAAAAGTGGTTTTTCCACACTAATACAAGTGCAAAAGTGGTTTCCTGCACCAACACAAGTGCGAAAAGTGGTTTTTCAACACTAACACAAGTGCGAAAAGTGGTTTTTCAACACTATCACAAGTGCAAAAAGTGTTTTTTCCACACTAATACAAGTGCAAAAGTGGTTTCCTGTACCAACACAAGTGCGAAAAGTGGTTTTTCAACACTAACACAAGTGCGAAAAGTGGTTTTTCAACACTAACACAAGTGCGAAAAGTGTTTTTTCCACACTAATACAAGTGCAAAAGTGGTTTCCTGCACCAACACAAGTGCGAAAAGTGGTTTTTCAACACTAACACAAGTGCGAAAAGTGGTTTTTCAACACTAACACAAGTGCGAAAAGTGGTTTTTCCACACTAATACAAGTGCAAAAGTGGTTTCCTGCACCAACACAAGTGCGAAAAGTGGTTTTTCAACACTAACACAAGTGCGAAAAGTGGCTTTTCAACACTATCACAAGTGCAAAAAGTGTTTTTTCCACACTAATACAAGTGCAAAAGTGGTTTCCTGCACCAACACAAGTGCGAAAAGTGGTTTTTCAACACTAACACAAGTGCGAAAAGTGGTTTTTCAACACTAACATAAGTGCGAAAAGTGGCTTTTCAACACTATCACAGGTGCGAAAAGTGGTTTTTCAACACTAACACAAGTGCGAAAAGTGGTTTTTCAACACTATCACAAGTGCAAAAAGTGTTTTTCCACACTAATACAAGTGCAAAAGTGGTTTCCTGCACCAACACAAGTGCGAAAAGTGGTTTTTCAACACTAACACAAGTGCGAAAAGTGGTTTTTCAACACTAACACAAGTGCGAAAAGTGGTTTTACCACACTAATAAAAGTGCAAAACTGGTTTCCTGCACCAACACAAGTGCGAAAAGTGGTTTTTCAACACTATCACAAGTGCAAAAAGTGTTTTTTCCACACTAATACAAGTGCAAAAGTGGTTTCCTGCACCAAAACAAGTGCGAAAAGTGGTTTTTCCACAATAATACAAGTGCGAAAAGTGGTTTTCAACACTAACACAAGAGCGAAAAGTGTTTTTTCCACACTAATACAAGTGCAAAAGTGGTTTCCTGCACCAACACAAGTGCAAAAAGTGGTTTTTCAACACTAACACAAGTGCGAAATGTGGTTTTTCAACACTAACACAAGTGCAAAAAGTGTTTTTTCCACACTAATACAAGTGCAAAAGTGGTTTCCTGCACCAACACAAGTGCGAAAAGTGGTTTTTCAACACTAACACAAGTGCGAAAAGTGTTTTTTCCACACTAATACAAGTGCAAAAGTGGTTTCCTGCACCAACACAAGTGCGAAAAGTGGTTTTTCAACACTAACACAAGTGCGAAAAGTGGTTTTTCAACACTAACACAAGTGCGAAAAGTGGTTTTTCAACACTAACACAAGTGCGAAAAGTGGTTTTTCAACACTAACACAAGTGCGAAAATAGGTTTTTCCACACTAATACAAGTGCAAGAGTGGTTTCCTGCACCAACACAAGTGCGAAAAGTGGTTTTTCAACACTAACACAAGTGCGAAAAGTGGCTTTTCAACACTATCACAAGTGCGAAAAGTGTTTTTTCCACACTAATACAAGTGCAAAAGTGGTTTCTTGCACCAACACAAGTGCGAAAAGTGGTTTTTCAACACGAACACAAGTGCGAAAAGTGGTTTTTCAACACTAACACAAGTGCGAAAAGTGGTTTTTCAGCACTAACACAAGTGCGAAAAGTGGTTTTTCCACACTAATACAAGTGCAAAAGTGGTTTCCTGCACCAACACAAGTGCGAAAAGTGGTTTTTCAACACTAACACAAGTGCGAAAAGTGGTTTTTCAACACTATCACAAGTGCAAAAGTGGTTTCCGGCACCAACACAAGTGCAAAAAGTGGTTTTTCAACACTAACACAAGTGCGAAAAGTGGTTTTTCAACACGAACACAAGGGCGAAAAGTGGTTTTTCAACACTAACACAAGTGCGAAAAGTGGTTTTTCCACACTAATACAAGTGCAAAAGTGGTTTCCTGCACCAAAACAAGTGCGAAAAGTGGTTTTTCAACACTTACACAAGTGCGAAAAGTGGTTTTTCAACACTAATACAAGTGCAAAAGTGGTTTCCTGCACCAACACAAGTGCGAAAAGTGGTGTTTCAACACTAACACAAGTGCGAAAAGTGGTTTTTGAACATTATCACAAGTGCAAAAAGTGTTTTTTTCACACTAATACAAGTGCAAAAGTGGTTTCCTGCACCAACACAAGTGCGAAAAGTGGTTTTTCAACACTAACACAAGTGCGAAAAGTGGTTTTTCAACACTAACACAAGTGTGAAAAGTGGTTTTTCAACACTAACACAAGTGCGAAAAGTGGTTTTTCCACACTAATACAAGTGCAAAAGTGGTTTCCTGCACCAACACAAGTGAAAAAGTGTTTTTTCCACACTAATACAAGTGCAAAAGTGGTTTCCTGCACCAACACAAGTGCGAAAAGTGGTTTTTCAACACTAACACAAGTGCGAAAAGTGGTTTTTCAACACTAACACAAGTGCGGAAAGTGGTTTTTCAACACTAACACAAGTGCGAAAAGTGTTTTTTCCTCACTAATACAAGTGCAAAAGTGGTTTCCTGCAGCAACACAAGTGCGAAAAGTGGTTTTTCAACACTAACACAAGTGCGAAAAGTGGTTTTTCGACACTATCACAAGTGCAAAAGTGTTTTTTCCACACTAATACAAGTGCAAAAGTGGTTTCCTGCACCAACACAAGTGCGAAAAGTGGTTTTTCAACACTAATACAAGTGCGAAAAGTGGTTTTTACACACTAATACAAGTGCAAAAGTGGTTTCCTGCACCAATACAAGTGCGAAAAGTGGTTTTTCAACACTAACACAAGTGCGAAAAGTGGTTTTTCAACACTATCACAAGTGCAAATAGTGTTTTTCCACACTAATACAAGTGCAAAAGTGGTTTCCTGCACCAACACAAGTGCGAAAAGTGGTTTTTCAACACTAACACAAGTGCGAAAAGTGGTTTTTCAACACTAACACAAGTACGAAAAGTGTTTTTTCCACACTAATACAAGTGCAAAAGTGGTTTCCTGCACCAACACAAGTGCAAAAAGTGGTTTTTCAACACTAACACAAGTGCGAAATGTGGTTTTTCAACACTAACACAAGTGCAAAAAGTGTTTTTTCCACACTAATACAAGTGCAAAAGTGGTTTCCTGCACCAACACAAGTGCGAAAAGTGGTTTTTCAACACTAACACAAGTGCGAAAAGTGTTTTTTCCACACTAATACAAGTGCAAAAGTGGTTTCCTGCACCAACACAAGTGCGAAAAGTGGTTTTTCAACACTAACACAAGTGCGAAAAGTGGTTTTTCAACACTAACACAAGTGCGAAAAGTGGTTTTTCAACACTAACACAAGTGCGAAAAGTGGTTTTTCAACACTAACACAAGTGCGAAAAGTGGTTTTTCCACACTAATACAAGTGCAAAAGTGGTTTCCTGCACCAACACAAGTGCGAAAAGTGGTTTTTCAACACTAACACAAGTGCGAAAAGTGGCTTTTCAACACTATCACAAGTGCGAAAAGTGTTTTTTCCACACTAATACAAGTGCAAAAGTGGTTTCTTGCACCAACACAAGTGCGAAAAGTGGTTTTTCAACACTAACACAAGTGCGAAAAGTGGTTTTTCAACACTAACACAAGTGCGAAAAGTGGTTTTTCAGCACTAACACAAGTGCGAAAAGTGGTTTTTCCACACTAATACAAGTGCAAAAGTGGTTTCCTGCACCAACACAAGTGCGAAAAGTGGTTTTTCAACACTAACACAAGTGCGAAAAGTGGTTTTTCAACACTATCACAAGTGCAAAAGTGGTTTCCGGCACCAACACAAGTGCAAAAAGTGGTTTTTCAACACTAACACAAGTGCGAAAAGTGGTTTTTCAACACGAACACAAGGGCGAAAAGTGGTTTTTCAACACTAACACAAGTGCGAAAAGTGGTTTTTCCACACTAATACAAGTGCAAAAGTGGTTTCCTGCACCAAAACAAGTGCGAAAAGTGGTTTTTCAACACTTACGCAAGTGCGAAAAGTGGTTTTTCAACAATAACACAAGTGCATAAAGTGGTTTTTCCACACTAATACAAGTGCAAAAGTGGTTTCCTGCACCAACACAAGTGCGAAAAGTGGTGTTTCAACACTAACACAAGTGCGAAAAGTGGTTTTTCAACATTATCACAAGTGCAAAAAGTGTTTTTTTCACACTAATACAAGTGCAAAAGTGGTTTCCTGCACCAACACAAGTGCGAAAAGTGGTTTTTCAACACTAACACAAGTGCGAAAAGTGGTTTTTCAACACTAACACAAGTGTGAAAAGTGGTTTTTCAACACTAACACAAGTGCGAAAAGTGGTTTTTCCACACTAATACAAGTGCAAAAGTGGTTTCCTGCACCAACACAAGTGAAAAAGTGTTTTTTCCACACTAATACAAGTGCAAAAGTGGTTTCCTGCACCAACACAAGTGCGAAAAGTGGTTTTTCAACACTAACACAAGTGCGAAAAGTGGTTTTTCAACACTAACACAAGTGCGAAAAGTGGTTTTTCAACACTAACACAAGTGCAAAAAGTGGTTTTTCCACACTAATACAAGTGCAAAAGTGGTTTCCTGCACCAACACAAGTGCGAAAAGTGGTTTTTCAACACTAACACAAGTGCGAAAAGTGGTTTTTCAACACTATCACAAGTGCAAAAAGTGTTTTTTCCACACTAATACAAGTGCAAAAGTGGTTTCATGCACCAACACAAGTGCGAAAAGTGGTTTTTCAACACTAACACAAGTGCGAAAAGTGGTTTTTCCACACTAATACAAGTGCAAAAGTGGTTTCCTGCACCAACACAAGTGAAAAAGTGTATTTTCCACACTAATACAAGTGCAAAAGTGGTTTCCTGCACCAACACAAGTGCGAAAAGTGGTTTTCAACACTAACACAAGAGCGAAAAGTGGTTTTTCCACACTAATACAAGTGCAAAAGTGGTTTCCTGCACCAACACAAGTGCGACAAGTGGTTTTTCAACACTAACACAAGTGCAAAAAGTGTTTTTTCAACACTATCACAAGTGCAAAAAGTGTTTTTTCCACACTAATAGAAGTGCAAAAGTGGTTTCCTGCACCAACACAAGTGCGAAAAGTGGTTTTTCAACACTAACACAAGTGCGAAAAGTGGTTTTTCAACACTAACACAAGTGCGAAAAGTGGTTTTTCCACACTAATACATGTGCAAAAGTGGTTTCCTGCACCAACACAAGTGCAAAAAGTGGTTTTTCAACACCAACACAAGTGCGAAAAGTGGTTTTTCAACACTAATACAAGTGCAAAAGTGGTTTCCTGCACCAACACAAGTGCGAAAAGTGGTTTTTCAACATTAACACAAGTGCGGAAAGTGGTTTTTCAACACTAACACAAGTGCGAAAAGTGTTTTTTCCTCACTAATACAAGTGCAAAAGTGGTTTCCTGCACCAACACAAGTGCGAAAAGTGGTTTTTCAACACTAACACAAGTGCGAAAAGTGGTTTTTCAACACTAACACAAGTGCGAAAAGTGGTTTTTCGACACTATCACAAGTGCAAAAAGTGTTTTTTCCACACTAATACAAGTGCAAAAGTGGTTTCCTGCACCAACACAAGTGCGAAAAGTGGTTTTTCAACACTAATACAAGTGCGAAAAGTTGTTTTTCCACACTAATACAAGTGCAAAAGTGGTTTCCTGCACCAACACAAGTGCGAAAAGTGGTTTTTCAACACTATCACAAGTGCGAAAAGTGGTTATTCAACACTAACACAAGTGCGAAAAGTGGTTTTTCAACACTAACACAAGTGCGAAAAGTGGTTTTTCCACACTAATACAAGTGCAAAAGTGGTTTCCTGCACCAACACAAGTGCGAAAAGTGGTTTTTCAACACTAACACAAGTGCGAAAAGTGGTTTTTCAACACTAACACAAGTGCGAAAAGTGGTTTTTCAACACTAACACAAGTGCAAAAAGTGGTTTTTCCACACTAATACAAGTGCAAAAGTGCTTTCCTGCACCAACACAAGTGCGAAAAGTGGTTTTTCAACACTAACACAAGTGCGAAAAGTGGTTTTTCAACACTAACACAAGTGCGAAAAGTGGTTTTTCCCCACTAATACAAGTGCAAAAGTGGTTTCCTGCACCAACACAAGTGCGAAAAGTGGTTTTTCAACACTAACACAAGTGTGAAAAGTGGCTTTTCAACACTATCACAAGTGCGAAAAGTGTTTTTTCCACACTAATACAAGTGCAAAAGTGGTTTCTTGCACAAACACAAGTGCGAAAAGTGGTTTTTCAACACTAACACAAGTGCGAAAAGTGGTTTTTCAACACTAACACAAGTGCGAAAAGTGGTTTTTCAGAACTAACACAAGTGCAAAAAGTGGTTTTTCCACACTAATACAAGTGCAAAAGTGGTTTCCTGCACCAACACAAGTGCGAAAAGTGGTTTTTCAACACTAACACAAGTGCGAAAAGTGGTTTTTCAACACTATCACAAGTGCAAAAAGTGTTTTTTCCACACTAATACAAGTGCAAAAGTGGTTTCCTGCACCAACACAAGTGCGAAAAGTGGTTTTTCAACACTAACACAAGTGCGAAAAGTGGTTTTTCAACACTAACACAAGTGCGAAAAGTGTTTTTTCCACACTAATACAAGTGCAAAAGTGGTTTCCTGCACCAACACAAGTGCGAAAAGTGGTTTTTCAACACTAACACAAGTGCGAAAAGTGGTTTTTCAACACTAACACAAGTGCGAAAAGTGGTTTTTCCACACTAATACAAGTGCAAAAGTGGTTTCCTGCACCAACACAAGTGCGAAAAGTGGTTTTTCAACACTAACACAAGTGCGAAAAGTGGCTTTTCAACACTATCACAAGTGCAAAAAGTGTTTTTTCCACACTAATACAAGTGCAAAAGTGGTTTCCTGCACCAACACAAGTGCGAAAAGTGGTTTTTCAACACTAACACAAGTGCGAAAAGTGGTTTTTCAACACTAACATAAGTGCGAAAAGTGGCTTTTCAACACTATCACAGGTGCGAAAAGTGGTTTTTCAACACTAACACAAGTGCGAAAAGTGGTTTTTCAACACTATCACAAGTGCAAAAAGTGTTTTTCCACACTAATACAAGTGCAAAAGTGGTTTCCTGCACCAACACAAGTGCGAAAAGTGGTTTTTCAACACTAACACAAGTGCGAAAAGTGGTTTTTCAACACTAACACAAGTGCGAAAAGTGGTTTTACCACACTAATAAAAGTGCAAAACTGGTTTCCTGCACCAACACAAGTGCGAAAAGTGGTTTTTCAACACTATCACAAGTGCAAAAAGTGTTTTTTCCACACTAATACAAGTGCAAAAGTGGTTTCCTGCACCAAAACAAGTGCGAAAAGTGGTTTTTCCACAATAATACAAGTGCGAAAAGTGGTTTTCAACACTAACACAAGAGCGAAAAGTGTTTTTTCCACACTAATACAAGTGCAAAAGTGGTTTCCTGCACCAACACAAGTGCAAAAAGTGGTTTTTCAACACTAACACAAGTGCGAAATGTGGTTTTTCAACACTAACACAAGTGCAAAAAGTGTTTTTTCCACACTAATACAAGTGCAAAAGTGGTTTCCTGCACCAACACAAGTGCGAAAAGTGGTTTTTCAACACTAACACAAGTGCGAAAAGTGTTTTTTCCACACTAATACAAGTGCAAAAGTGGTTTCCTGCACCAACACAAGTGCGAAAAGTGGTTTTTCAACACTAACACAAGTGCGAAAAGTGGTTTTTCAACACTAACACAAGTGCGAAAAGTGGTTTTTCAACACTAACACAAGTGCGAAAAGTGGTTTTTCAACACTAACACAAGTGCGAAAATAGGTTTTTCCACACTAATACAAGTGCAAAAGTGGTTTCCTGCACCAACACAAGTGCGAAAAGTGGTTTTTCAACACGAACACAAGTGCGAAAAGTGGTTTTTCAACACTAACACAAGTGCGAAAAGTGGTTTTTCAGCACTAACACAAGTGCGAAAAGTGGTTTTTCCACACTAATACAAGTGCAAAAGTGGTTTCCTGCACCAACACAAGTGCGAAAAGTGGTTTTTCAACACTAACACAAGTGCGAAAAGTGGTTTTTCAACACTATCACAAGTGCAAAAGTGGTTTCCGGCACCAACACAAGTGCAAAAAGTGGTTTTTCAACACTAACACAAGTGCGAAAAGTGGTTTTTCAACACGAACACAAGGGCGAAAAGTGGTTTTTCAACACTAACACAAGTGCGAAAAGTGGTTTTTCCACACTAATACAAGTGCAAAAGTGGTTTCCTGCACCAAAACAAGTGCGAAAAGTGGTTTTTCAACACTTACACAAGTGCGAAAAGTGGTTTTTCAACACTAATACAAGTGCAAAAGTGGTTTCCTGCACCAACACAAGTGCGAAAAGTGGTGTTTCAACACTAACACAAGTGCGAAAAGTGGTTTTTGAACATTATCACAAGTGCAAAAAGTGTTTTTTTCACACTAATACAAGTGCAAAAGTGGTTTCCTGCACCAACACAAGTGCGAAAAGTGGTTTTTCAACACTAACACAAGTGCGAAAAGTGGTTTTTCAACACTAACACAAGTGCGAAAAGTGGTTTTTCCACACTAATACAAGTGCAAAAGTGGTTTCCTGCACCAACACAAGTGAAAAAGTGTTTTTTCCACACTAATACAAGTGCAAAAGTGGTTTCCTGCACCAACACAAGTGCGAAAAGTGGTTTTTCAACACTAACACAAGTGCGAAAAGTGGTTTTTCAACACTAACACAAGTGCGAAAAGTGGTTTTTCAACACTAACACAAGTGCAAAAAGTGGTTTTTCCACACTAATACAAGTGCAAAAGTGGTTTCCTGCACCAACACAAGTGCGAAAAGTGGTTTTTCAACACTAACACAAGTGCGAAAAGTGGTTTTTCAACACTATCACAAGTGCAAAAAGTGTTTTTTCCACACTAATACAAGTGCAAAAGTGGTTTCCTGCACCAACACAAGTGCGAAAAGTGGTTTTTCAACACTAACACAAGTGCGAAAAGTGGTTTTTCCACACTAATACAAGTGCAAAAGTGGTTTCCTGCACCAACACAAGTGAAAAAGTGTTTTTTCCACACTAATACAAGTGCAAAAGTGGTTTCCTGCACCAACACAAGTGCGAAAAGTGGTTTTCAACACTAACACAAGAGCGAAAAGTGGTTTTTCCACACTAATACAAGTGCAAAAGTGGTTTCCTGCACCAACACAAGTGCGACAAGTGGTTTTTCAACACTAACACAAGTGCAAAAAGTGTTTTTTCAACACTATCACAAGTGCAAAAAGTGTTTTTTCCACACTAATAGAAGTGCAAAAGTGGTTTCCTGCACCAACACAAGTGCGAAAAGTGGTTTTTCAACACTAACACAAGTGCGAAAAGTGGTTTTTCAACACTAACACAAGTGCGAAAAGTGGTTTTTCCACACTAATACATGTGCAAAAGTGGTTTCCTGCACCAACACAAGTGCAAAAAGTGGTTTTTCAACACCAACACAAGTGCAAAAAGTGGTTTTTCAACACTAATACATGTGCAAAAATGGTTTCCTGCACCAACACAAGTGCGAAAAGTGGTTTTTCAACATTAACACAAGTGCGGAAAGTGGTTTTTCAACACTAACACAAGTGCGAAAAGTGTTTTTTCCTCACTAATACAAGTGCAAAAGCGGTTTCCTGCACCAACACAAGTGCGAAAAGTGGTTTTTCAACACTAACACAAGTGCGAAAAGTGGTTTTTCAACACTAACACAAGTGCGAAAAGTGGTTTCCTGCACCAACACAAGTGCGAAAAGTGGTTTTTCAACACTATCACAAGTGCGAAAAGTGGTTTTTCAACACTAACACAAGTGCGAAAAGTGGTTTTTCAACACTAACACAAGTGCGAAAAGTGGTTTTTCCACACTAATACAAGTGCAAAAATGGTTTCCTGCACCAACACAAGTGCGAAAAGTGGTTTTTCAACCCTAACACAAGTGCGAAAAGTGGTTTTTCAACACTAACACAAGTGCGAAAAGTGGTTTTTCAACACTAACACAAGTGCGAAAAGTGGTTTTTCCACACTAATACAAGTGCAAAAGTGCTTTCCTGCACCAACACAAGTGCGAAAAGTGGTTTTTCAACACTAACACAAGTGCGAAAAGTGGCTTTTCAACACTATCACAAGTGCGAAAAGTGTTTTTTCCACACTAATACAAGTGCAAAAGTGGTTTCTTGCACAAACACAAGTGCGAAAAGTGGTTTTTCAACACTAACACAAGTGCGAAAAGTGGTTTTTCAACACTAACACAAGTGCGAAAAGTGGTTTTTCAGCACTAACACAAGTGCAAAAAGTGGTTTTTCCACACTAATACAAGTGCAAAAGTGGTTTCCTGCACCAACACAAGTGCGAAAAGTGGTTTTTCAACACTAACAGAAGTGCGAAAAGTGGTTTTTCAACACTATCACAAGTGCAAAAAGTGTTTTTTCCACACTAATACAAGTGCAAAAGTGGTTTCCTGCACCAACACAAGTGCGAAAAGTGGTTTTTCAACACTAACACAAGTGCGAAAAGTGGTTTTTCAACACTAACACAAGTGCGAAAAGTGGTTTTTCCACACTAATACAAGTGCAAAAGTGGTTTCCTGAACCAACACAAGTGCGAAAAGTGGTTTTTCAACACTAACACAAGTGCGAAAAGTGGTTTTTCAACACTAACACAAGTGCGAAAAGTGGTTTTTCCACACTAATACAAGTGCAAAAGTGGTTTCCTGCACCAACACAAGTGCGAAAAGTGGTTTTTCAACACTAACACAAGTGCGAAAAGTGGCTTTTCAACACTATCACAAGTGCAAAAAGTGTTTTTTCCACACTAATACAAGTGCAAAAGTGGTTTCCTGCACCAACACAAGTGCGAAAAGTGGTTTTTCAACACTAACACAAGTGCGAAAAGTGGTTTTTCAACACTAACACAAGTGCGAAAAGTGGCTTTTCAACACTATCACAGGTGCGAAAAGTGGTTTTTCAACACTAACACAAGTGCGAAAAGTGGTTTTTCAACACTATCACAAGTGCAAAAAGTGTTTTTCCACACTAATACAAGTGCAAAAGTGGTTTCCTGCACCAACACAAGTGCGAAAAGTGGTTTTTCAACACTAACACAAGTGCGAAAAGTGGTTTTTCAACACTAACACAAGTGCGAAAAGTGGTTTTACCACACTAATAAAAGTGCAAAACTGGTTTCCTGCACCAACACAAGTGCGAAAAGTGGTTTTTCAACACTATCACAAGTGCAAAAAGTGTTTTTTCCACACTAATACAAGTGCAAAAGTGGTTTTTCCACACTAATACAAGTGCAAAAGTGGTTTCCTGCACCAACACAAGTGCGACAAGTGGTTTTTCAACACTAACACAAGTGCAAAAAGTGTTTTTTCAACACTATCACAAGTGCAAAAAGTGTTTTTTCAACACTAACACAAGTGCGAAAAGTGGTTTTTCGACACTATCACAAGTGCAAAAAGTGTTTTTTCCACACTAATACAAGTGCAAAAGTGGTTTCCTGCACCAACACAAGTGCGAAAAGTGGTTTTTCAACACTATCACAAGTGCAAAAAGTGTTTTTTCCACACTAATACAAGTGCAAAAGTGGTTTCCTGCACCACCACAAGTGCGAAAAGTGGTTTTTCAACACTAACACAAGTGCGAAAAGTGGTTTTTCAACACTAACACAAGTGCAAAAAGTGGTTTTTCCACACTAATACAAGTGCAAAAGTGGTTTCCTGCACCAACACAAGTGCGAAAAGTGGTTTCCTGCACCAACACAAGTGTGAAAAGTGGTTTTTCAACACTAACACAAGTGCGAAAAGTGGCTTTTCAACACTATCACAAGTGCAAAAAGTGTTTTTTCCACACTAATACAAGTGCAAAAGTGGTTTCCTGCACCAACACAAGTGCAAAAAGTGGTTTTTCAACACTAATACAAGTGCGAAAAGTGGTTTTTCCACACTAATACAAGTGCAAAAGTGGTTTCCTGCACCAATACAAGTGCGAAAAGTGGTTTTTCAACACTAACACAAGTGCGAAAAGTGGTTTTTCAACACTATCACAAGTGCAAATAGTGTTTTTTCCACACTAATACAAGTGCAAAAGTGGTTTCCTGCACCAACACAAGTGCGAAAAGTGGTTTTTCAACACTAACACAAGTGAGAAAAGTGGTTTTTCAACACTAACACAAGTACGAAAAGTGTTTTTTCCACACTAATACAAGTGCAAAAGTGGTTTCCTGCACCAACACAAGTGCAAAAAGTGGTTTTTCAACACTAACACAAGTGCGAAATGTGGTTTTTCAACACTAACACAAGTGCAAAAAGTGTTTTTTCCACACTAATACAAGTGCAAAAGTGGTTTCCTGCACCAACACAAGTGCGAAAAGTGGTTTTTCAACACTAACACAAGTGCGAAAAGTGTTTTTTCCACACTAATACAAGTGCAAAAGTGGTTTCCTGCACCAACACAAGTGCGAAAAGTGGATTTTCAACACTAACACAAGTGCGAAAAGTGGTTTTTCAACACTAACACAAGTGCGAAAAGTGGTTTTTCAACACTAACACAAGTGCGAAAAGTGGTTTTTCAACACTAACACAAGTGCGAAAAGTGGTTTTTCCACACTAATACAAGTGCAAAAGTGGTTTCCTGCACCAACACAAGTGCGAAAAGTGGTTTTTCAACACTAACACAAGTGCGAAAAGTGGCTTTTCAACACTATCACAAGTGCGAAAAGTGTTTTTTCCACACTAATACAAGTGCAAAAGTGGTTTCTTGCACCAACACAAGTGCGAAAAGTGGTTTTTCAACACTAACACAAGTGCGAAAAGTGGTTTTTCAACACTAACACAAGTGCGAAAAGTGGTTTTTCAGCACTAACACAAGTGCGAAAAGTGGTTTTTCCACACTAATACAAGTGCAAAAGTGGTTTCCTGCACCAACACAAGTGCGAAAAGTGGTTTTTCAACACTAACACAAGTGCGAAAAGTGGTTTTTCAACACTATCACAAGTGCAAAAAGTGTTTTTTCCACACTAATACAAGTGCAAAAGTGGTTTCCTGCACCAACACAAGTGCGAAAAGTGGTTTTTCAACACTAAAACAAGTGCGAAAAGTGGTTTTTCAACACTAACACAAGTGCGAAAAGTGGTTTTTCCACACTAATACAAGTGCAAAAGTGGTTTCCTGCACCAACACAAGTGCGAAAAGTGGTTTTTCAACACTAACACAAGTGCGAAAAGTGGTTTTTCAACACTATCACAAGTGCAAAAAGTGTTTTTTCCACACTAATACAAGTGCAAAAGTGGTTTCCTGCACCAACACAAGTGCGAAAAGTGGTTTTTCAACATTAACACAAGTGCGAAAAGTGGTTTTTCAACACTAACACAAGTGCGAAAAGTGGTTTTTCCACACTAATACAAGTGCAAAACTGGTTTCCTGCACCAACACAAGTGCGAAAAGTGGTTTTTCAACACTAACACAAGTGTGAAAAGTGGTTTTTCAACACTAACACAAGTGCGAAAAGTGGTTTTTCCACACTAATACAAGTGCAAAAGTGGTTTCCTGCACCAACACAAGTGCGAAAAGTGGTTTTTCAACACTAACACAAGTGCGAAAAGTGGCTTTTCAACACTATCACAAGTGCAAAAAGTGTTTTTTCCACACTAATACAAGTGCAAAAGTGGTTTCCTGCACCAACACAAGTGCGAAAAGTGGTTTTTCAACACTAACACAAGTGCGAAAAGTGGTTTTTCAACACTAACATAAGTGCGAAAAGTGGCTTTTCAACACTATCACAGGTGCGAAAAGTGGTTTTTCAACACTAACACAAGTGCGAAAAGTGGTTTTTCAACACTATCACAAGTGCAAAAAGTGTTTTTCCACACTAATACAAGTGCAAAAGTGGTTTCCTGCACCAACACAAGTGCGAAAAGTGGTTTTTCAACACTAACACAAGTGCGAAAAGTGGTTTTTCAACACTAACACAAGTGCGAAAAGTGGTTTTACCACACTAATAAAAGTGCAAAACTGGTTTCCTGCACCAACACAAGTGCGAAAAGTGGTTTTTCAACACTATCACAAGTGCAAAAAGTGTTTTTTCCACACTAATACAAGTGCAAAAGTGGTTTCCTGCACCAAAACAAGTGCGAAAAGTGGTTTTTCCACAATAATACAAGTGCGAAAAGTGGTTTTCAACACTAACACAAGAGCGAAAAGTGTTTTTTCCACACTAATACAAGTGCAAAAGTGGTTTCCTGCACCAACACAAGTGCAAAAAGTGGTTTTTCAACACTAACACAAGTGCGAAATGTGGTTTTTCAACACTAACACAAGTGCAAAAAGTGTTTTTTCCACACTAATACAAGTGCAAAAGTGGTTTCCTGCACCAACACAAGTGCGAAAAGTGGTTTTTCAACACTAACACAAGTGCGAAAAGTGTTTTTTCCACACTAATACAAGTGCAAAAGTGGTTTCCTGCACCAACACAAGTGCGAAAAGTGGTTTTTCAACACTAACACAAGTGCGAAAAGTGGTTTTTCAACACTAACACAAGTGCGAAAAGTGGTTTTTCAACACTAACACAAGTGCGAAAAGTGGTTTTTCAACACTAACACAAGTGCGAAAATAGGTTTTTCCACACTAATACAAGTGCAAAAGTGGTTTCCTGCACCAACACAAGTGCGAAAAGTGGTTTTTCAACACTAACACAAGTGCGAAAAGTGGCTTTTCAACACTATCACAAGTGCGAAAAGTGTTTTTTCCACACTAATACAAGTGCAAAAGTGGTTTCTTGCACCAACACAAGTGCGAAAAGTGGTTTTTCAACACGAACACAAGTGCGAAAAGTGGTTTTTCAACACTAACACAAGTGCGAAAAGTGGTTTTTCAGCACTAACACAAGTGCGAAAAGTGGTTTTTCCACACTAATACAAGTGCAAAAGTGGTTTCCTGCACCAACACAAGTGCGAAAAGTGGTTTTTCAACACTAACACAAGTGCGAAAAGTGGTTTTTCAACACTATCACAAGTGCAAAAGTGGTTTCCGGCACCAACACAAGTGCAAAAAGTGGTTTTTCAACACTAACACAAGTGCGAAAAGTGGTTTTTCAACACGAACACAAGGGCGAAAAGTGGTTTTTCAACACTAACACAAGTGCGAAAAGTGGTTTTTCCACACTAATACAAGTGCAAAAGTGGTTTCCTGCACCAAAACAAGTGCGAAAAGTGGTTTTTCAACACTTACACAAGTGCGAAAAGTGGTTTTTCAACACTAATACAAGTGCAAAAGTGGTTTCCTGCACCAACACAAGTGCGAAAAGTGGTGTTTCAACACTAACACAAGTGCGAAAAGTGGTTTTTGAACATTATCACAAGTGCAAAAAGTGTTTTTTTCACACTAATACAAGTGCAAAAGTGGTTTCCTGCACCAACACAAGTGCGAAAAGTGGTTTTTCAACACTAACACAAGTGCGAAAAGTGGTTTTTCAACACTAACACAAGTGTGAAAAGTGGTTTTTCAACACTAACACAAGTGCGAAAAGTGGTTTTTCCACACTAATACAAGTGCAAAAGTGGTTTCCTGCACCAACACAAGTGAAAAAGTGTTTTTTCCACACTAATACAAGTGCAAAAGTGGTTTCCTGCACCAACACAAGTGCGAAAAGTGGTTTTTCAACACTAACACAAGTGCGAAAAGTGGTTTTTCAACACTAACACAAGTGCGAAAAGTGGTTTTTCAACACTAACACAAGTGCAAAAAGTGGTTTTTCCACACTAATACAAGTGCAAAAGTGGTTTCCTGCACCAACACAAGTGCGAAAAGTGGTTTTTCAACACTAACACAAGTGCGAAAAGTGGTTTTTCAACACTATCACAAGTGCAAAAAGTGTTTTTTCCACACTAATACAAGTGCAAAAGTGGTTTCCTGCACCAACACAAGTGCGAAAAGTGGTTTTTCAACACTAACACAAGTGCGAAAAGTGGTTTTTCCACACTAATACAAGTGCAAAAGGGGTTTCCTGCACCAACACAAGTGAAAAAGTGTTTTTTCCACACTAATACAAGTGCAAAAGTGGTTTCCTGCACCAACACAAGTGCGAAAAGTGGTTTTCAACACTAACACAAGAGCGAAAAGTGGTTTTTCCACACTAATACAAGTGCAAAAGTGGTTTCCTGCACCAACACAAGTGCGACAAGTGGTTTTTCAACACTAACACAAGTGCAAAAAGTGTTTTTTCAACACTATCACAAGTGCAAAAAGTGTTTTTTCCACACTAATAGAAGTGCAAAAGTGGTTTCCTGCACCAACACAAGTGCGAAAAGTGGTTTTTCAACACTAACACAAGTGCGAAAAGTGGTTTTTCAACACTAACACAAGTGCGAAAAGTGGTTTTTCCACACTAATACATGTGCAAAAGTGGTTTCCTGCACCAACACAAGTGCAAAAAGTGGTTTTTCAACACCAACACAAGTGCAAAAAGTGGTTTTTCAACACTAATACAAGTGCAAAAATGGTTTCCTGCACCAACACAAGTGCGAAAAGTGGTTTTTCAACATTAACACAAGTGCGGAAAGTGGTTTTTCAACACTAACACAAGTGCGAAAAGTGTTTTTTCCTCACTAATACAAGTGCAAAAGCGGTTTCCTGCACCAACACAAGTGCGAAAAGTGGTTTTTCAACACTAACACAAGTGCGAAAAGTGGTTTTTCAACACTAACACAAGTGCGAAAAGTGGTTTCCTGCACCAACACAAGTGCGAAAAGTGGTTTTTCAACACTATCACAAGTGCGAAAAGTGGTTTTTCAACACTAACACAAGTGCGAAAAGTGGTTTTTCAACACTAACACAAGTGCGAAAAGTGGTTTTTCCACACTAATACAAGTGCAAAAATGGTTTCCTGCACCAACACAAGTGCGAAAAGTGGTTTTTCAACCCTAACACAAGTGCGAAAAGTGGTTTTTCAACACTAACACAAGTGCGAAAAGTGGTTTTTCAACACTAACACAAGTGCGAAAAGTGGTTTTTCCACACTAATACAAGTGCAAAAGTGCTTTCCTGCACCAGCACAAGTGCGAAAAGTGGTTTTTCAACACTAACACAAGTGCGAAAAGTGGCTTTTCAACACTATCACAAGTGCGAAAAGTGTTTTTTCCACACTAATACAAGTGCAAAAGTGGTTTCTTGCACAAACACAAGTGCGAAAAGTGGTTTTTCAACACTAACACAAGTGCGAAAAGTGGTTTTTCAACACTAACACAAGTGCGAAAAGTGGTTTTTCAGCACTAACACAAGTGCAAAAAGTGGTTTTTCCACACTAATACAAGTGCAAAAGTGGTTTCCTGCACCAACACAAGTGCGAAAAGTGGTTTTTCAACACTAACAGAAGTGCGAAAAGTGGTTTTTCAACACTATCACAAGTGCAAAAAGTGTTTTTTCCACACTAATACAAGTGCAAAAGTGGTTTCCTGCACCAACACAAGTGCGAAAAGTGGTTTTTCAACACTAACACAAGTGCGAAAAGTGGTTTTTCAACACTAACACAAGTGCGAAAAGTGGTTTTTCCACACTAATACAAGTGCAAAAGTGGTTTCCTGCACCAACACAAGTGCGAAAAGTGGTTTTTCAACACTAACACAAGTGCGAAAAGTGGTTTTTCAACACTAACACAAGTGCGAAAAGTGGTTTTTCCACACTAATACAAGTGCAAAAGTGGTTTCCTGCACCAACACAAGTGCGAAAAGTGGTTTTTCAACACTAACACAAGTGCGAAAAGTGGCTTTTCAACACTATCACAAGTGCAAAAAGTGTTTTTTCCACACTAATACAAGTGCAAAAGTGGTTTCCTGCACCAACACAAGTGCGAAAAGTGGTTTTTCAACACTAACACAAGTGCGAAAAGTGGTTTTTCAACACTAACACAAGTGCGAAAAGTGGCTTTTCAACACTATCACAGGTGCGAAAAGTGGTTTTTCAACACTAACACAAGTGCGAAAAGTGGTTTTTCAACACTATCACAAGTGCAAAAAGTGTTTTTCCACACTAATACAAGTGCAAAAGTGGTTTCCTGCACCAACACAAGTGCGAAAAGTGGTTTTTCAACACTAACACAAGTGCGAAAAGTGGTTTTTCAACACTAACACAAGTGCGAAAAGTGGTTTTACCACACTAATAAAAGTGCAAAACTGGTTTCCTGCACCAACACAAGTGCGAAAAGTGGTTTTTCAACACTATCACAAGTGCAAAAAGTGTTTTTTCCACACTAATACAAGTGCAAAAGTGGTTTTTCCACACTAATACAAGTGCAAAAGTGGTTTCCTGCACCAACACAAGTGCGACAAGTGGTTTTTCAACACTAACACAAGTGCAAAAAGTGTTTTTTCAACACTATCACAAGTGCAAAAAGTGTTTTTTCAACACTAACACAAGTGCGAAAAGTGGTTTTTCGACACTATCACAAGTGCAAAAAGTGTTTTTTCCACACTAATACAAGTGCAAAAGTGGTTTCCTGCACCAACACAAGTGCGAAAAGTGGTTTTTCAACACTATCACAAGTGCAAAAAGTGTTTTTTCCACACTAATACAAGTGCAAAAGTGGTTTCCTGCACCACCACAAGTGCGAAAAGTGGTTTTTCAACACTAACACAAGTGCGAAAAGTGGTTTTTCAACACTAACACAAGTGCAAAAAGTGGTTTTTCCACACTAATACAAGTGCAAAAGTGGTTTCCTGCACCAACACAAGTGCGAAAAGTGGTTTCCTGCACCAACACAAGTGTGAAAAGTGGTTTTTCAACACTAACACAAGTGCGAAAAGTGGCTTTTCAACACTATCACAAGTGCAAAAAGTGTTTTTTCCACACTAATACAAGTGCAAAAGTGGTTTCCTGCACCAACACAAGTGCAAAAAGTGGTTTTTCAACACTAATACAAGTGCGAAAAGTGGTTTTTCCACACTAATACAAGTGCAAAAGTGGTTTCCTGCACCAATACAAGTGCGAAAAGTGGTTTTTCAACACTAACACAAGTGCGAAAAGTGGTTTTTCAACACTATCACAAGTGCAAATAGTGTTTTTTCCACACTAATACAAGTGCAAAAGTGGTTTCCTGCACCAACACAAGTGCGAAAAGTGGTTTTTCAACACTAACACAAGTGAGAAAAGTGGTTTTTCAACACTAACACAAGTACGAAAAGTGTTTTTTCCACACTAATACAAGTGCAAAAGTGGTTTCCTGCACCAACACAAGTGCAAAAAGTGGTTTTTCAACACTAACACAAGTGCGAAATGTGGTTTTTCAACACTAACACAAGTGCAAAAAGTGTTTTTTCCACACTAATACAAGTGCAAAAGTGGTTTCCTGCACCAACACAAGTGCGAAAAGTGGTTTTTCAACACTAACACAAGTGCGAAAAGTGTTTTTTCCACACTAATACAAGTGCAAAAGTGGTTTCCTGCACCAACACAAGTGCGAAAAGTGGATTTTCAACACTAACACAAGTGCGAAAAGTGGTTTTTCAACACCAACACAAGTGCGAAAAGTGGTTTTTCAACACTAACACAAGTGCGAAAAGTGGTTTTTCAACACTAACACAAGTGCGAAAAGTGGTTTTTCCACACTAATACAAGTGCAAAAGTGGTTTCCTGCACCAACACAAGTGCGAAAAGTGGTTTTTCAACACTAACACAAGTGCGAAAAGTGGCTTTTCAACACTATCACAAGTGCGAAAAGTGTTTTTTCCACACTAATACAAGTGCAAAAGTGGTTTCTTGCACCAACACAAGTGCGAAAAGTGGTTTTTCAACACTAACACAAGTGCGAAAAGTGGTTTTTCAACACTAACACAAGTGCGAAAAGTGGTTTTTCAGCACTAACACAAGTGCGAAAAGTGGTTTTTCCACACTAATACAAGTGCAAAAGTGGTTTCCTGCACCAACACAAGTGCGAAAAGTGGTTTTTCAACACTAACACAAGTGCGAAAAGTGGTTTTTCAACACTATCACAAGTGCAAAAAGTGTTTTTTCCACACTAATACAAGTGCAAAAGTGGTTTCCTGCACCAACACAAGTGCGAAAAGTGGTTTTTCAACACTAACACAAGTGCGAAAAGTGGTTTTTCAACACTAACACAAGTGCGAAAAGTGGTTTTTCCACACTAATACAAGTGCAAAAGTGGTTTCCTGCACCAACACAAGTGCGAAAAGTGGTTTTTCAACACTAACACAAGTGCGAAAAGTGGTTTTTCAACACTATCACAAGTGCAAAAAGTGTTTTTTCCACACTAATACAAGTGCAAAAGTGGTTTCCTGCACCAACACAAGTGCGAAAAGTGGTTTTTCAACACTAACACAAGTGCGAAAAGTGGTTTTTCAACACTAACACAAGTGCGAAAAGTGGTTTTTCAACACTAACACAAGTGCGAAAAGTGGTTTTTCAACACTAACACAAGTGCGAAAATAGGTTTTTCCACACTAATACAAGTGCAAAAGTGGTTTCCTGCACCAACACAAGTGCGAAAAGTGGTTTTTCAACACTAACACAAGTGCGAAAAGTGGCTTTTCAACACTATCACAAGTGCGAAAAGTGTTTTTTCCACACTAATACAAGTGCAAAAGTGGTTTCTTGCACCAACACAAGTGCGAAAAGTGGTTTTTCAACACGAACACAAGTGCGAAAAGTGGTTTTTCAACACTAACACAAGTGCGAAAAGTGGTTTTTCAGCACTAACACAAGTGCGAAAAGTGGTTTTTCCACACTAATACAAGTGCAAAAGTGGTTTCCTGCACCAACACAAGTGCGAAAAGTGGTTTTTCAACACTAACACAAGTGCGAAAAGTGGTTTTTCAACACTATCACAAGTGCAAAAGTGGTTTCCGGCACCAACACAAGTGCAAAAAGTGGTTTTTCAACACTAACACAAGTGCGAAAAGTGGTTTTTCAACACGAACACAAGGGCGAAAAGTGGTTTTTCAACACTAACACAAGTGCGAAAAGTGGTTTTTCCACACTAATACAAGTGCAAAAGTGGTTTCCTGCACCAAAACAAGTGCGAAAAGTGGTTTTTCAACACTTACACAAGTGCGAAAAGTGGTTTTTCAACACTAATACAAGTGCAAAAGTGGTTTCCTGCACCAACACAAGTGCGAAAAGTGGTGTTTCAACACTAACACAAGTGCGAAAAGTGGTTTTTGAACATTATCACAAGTGCAAAAAGTGTTTTTTTCACACTAATACAAGTGCAAAAGTGGTTTCCTGCACCAACACAAGTGCGAAAAGTGGTTTTTCAACACTAACACAAGTGCGAAAAGTGGTTTTTCAACACTAACACAAGTGTGAAAAGTGGTTTTTCAACACTAACACAAGTGCGAAAAGTGGTTTTTCCACACTAATACAAGTGCAAAAGTGGTTTCCTGCACCAACACAAGTGAAAAAGTGTTTTTTCCACACTAATACAAGTGCAAAAGTGGTTTCCTGCACCAACACAAGTGCGAAAAGTGGTTTTTCAACACTAACACAAGTGCGAAAAGTGGTTTTTCAACACTAACACAAGTGCGAAAAGTGGTTTTTCAACACTAACACAAGTGCAAAAAGTGGTTTTTCCACACTAATACAAGTGCAAAAGTGGTTTCCTGCACCAACACAAGTGCGAAAAGTGGTTTTTCAACACTAACACAAGTGCGAAAAGTGGTTTTTCAACACTATCACAAGTGCAAAAAGTGTTTTTTCCACACTAATACAAGTGCAAAAGTGGTTTCCTGCACCAACACAAGTGCGAAAAGTGGTTTTTCAACACTAACACAAGTGCGAAAAGTGGTTTTTCCACACTAATACAAGTGCAAAAGGGGTTTCCTGCACCAACACAAGTGAAAAAGTGTTTTTTCCACACTAATACAAGTGCAAAAGTGGTTTCCTGCACCAACACAAGTGCGAAAAGTGGTTTTCAACACTAACACAAGAGCGAAAAGTGGTTTTTCCACACTAATACAAGTGCAAAAGTGGTTTCCTGCACCAACACAAGTGCGACAAGTGGTTTTTCAACACTAACACAAGTGCAAAAAGTGTTTTTTCAACACTATCACAAGTGCAAAAAGTGTTTTTTCCACACTAATAGAAGTGCAAAAGTGGTTTCCTGCACCAACACAAGTGCGAAAAGTGGTTTTTCAACACTAACACAAGTGCGAAAAGTGGTTTTTCAACACTAACACAAGTGCGAAAAGTGGTTTTTCCACACTAATACATGTGCAAAAGTGGTTTCCTGCACCAACACAAGTGCAAAAAGTGGTTTTTCAACACCAACACAAGTGCAAAAAGTGGTTTTTCAACACTAATACAAGTGCAAAAATGGTTTCCTGCACCAACACAAGTGCGAAAAGTGGTTTTTCAACATTAACACAAGTGCGGAAAGTGGTTTTTCAACACTAACACAAGTGCGAAAAGTGTTTTTTCCTCACTAATACAAGTGCAAAAGCGGTTTCCTGCACCAACACAAGTGCGAAAAGTGGTTTTTCAACACTAACACAAGTGCGAAAAGTGGTTTTTCAACACTAACACAAGTGCGAAAAGTGGTTTCCTGCACCAACACAAGTGCGAAAAGTGGTTTTTCAACACTATCACAAGTGCGAAAAGTGGTTTTTCAACACTAACACAAGTGCGAAAAGTGGTTTTTCAACACTAACACAAGTGCGAAAAGTGGTTTTTCCACACTAATACAAGTGCAAAAATGGTTTCCTGCACCAACACAAGTGCGAAAAGTGGTTTTTCAACCCTAACACAAGTGCGAAAAGTGGTTTTTCAACACTAACACAAGTGCGAAAAGTGGTTTTTCAACACTAACACAAGTGCGAAAAGTGGTTTTTCCACACTAATACAAGTGCAAAAGTGCTTTCCTGCACCAGCACAAGTGCGAAAAGTGGTTTTTCAACACTTACACAAGTGCGAAAAGTGGCTTTTCAACACTATCACAAGTGCGAAAAGTGTTTTTTCCACACTAATACAAGTGCAAAAGTGGTTTCTTGCACAAACACAAGTGCGAAAAGTGGTTTTTCAACACTAACACAAGTGCGAAAAGTGGTTTTTCAACACTAACACAAGTGCGAAAAGTGGTTTTTCAGCACTAACACAAGTGCAAAAAGTGGTTTTTCCACACTAATACAAGTGCAAAAGTGGTTTCCTGCACCAACACAAGTGCGAAAAGTGGTTTTTCAACACTAACAGAAGTGCGAAAAGTGGTTTTTCAACACTATCACAAGTGCAAAAAGTGTTTTTTCCACACTAATACAAGTGCAAAAGTGGTTTCCTGCACCAACACAAGTGCGAAAAGTGGTTTTTCAACACTAACACAAGTGCGAAAAGTGGTTTTTCAACACTAACACAAGTGCGAAAAGTGGTTTTTCCACACTAATACAAGTGCAAAAGTGGTTTCCTGCACCAACACAAGTGCGAAAAGTGGTTTTTCAACACTAACACAAGTGCGAAAAGTGGTTTTTCAACACTAACACAAGTGCGAAAAGTGGTTTTTCCACACTAATACAAGTGCAAAAGTGGTTTCCTGCACCAACACAAGTGCGAAAAGTGGTTTTTCAACACTAACACAAGTGCGAAAAGTGGCTTTTCAACACTATCACAAGTGCAAAAAGTGTTTTTTCCACACTAATACAAGTGCAAAAGTGGTTTCCTGCACCAACACAAGTGCGAAAAGTGGTTTTTCAACACTAACACAAGTGCGAAAAGTGGTTTTTCAACACTAACACAAGTGCGAAAAGTGGCTTTTCAACACTATCACAGGTGAGAAAAGTGGTTTTTCAACACTAACACAAGTGCGAAAAGTGGTTTTTCAACACTATCACAAGTGCAAAAAGTGTTTTTCCACACTAATACAAGTGCAAAAGTGGTTTCCTGCACCAACACAAGTGCGAAAAGTGGTTTTTCAACACTAACACAAGTGCGAAAAGTGGTTTTTCAACACTAACACAAGTGCGAAAAGTGGTTTTACCACACTAATAAAAGTGCAAAACTGGTTTCCTGCACCAACACAAGTGCGAAAAGTGGTTTTTCAACACTATCACAAGTGCAAAAAGTGTTTTTTCCACACTAATACAAGTGCAAAAGTGGTTTTTCCACACTAATACAAGTGCAAAAGTGGTTTCCTGCACCAACACAAGTGCGACAAGTGGTTTTTCAACACTAACACAAGTGCAAAAAGTGTTTTTTCAACACTATCACAAGTGCAAAAAGTGTTTTTTCAACACTAACACAAGTGCGAAAAGTGGTTTTTCGACACTATCACAAGTGCAAAAAGTGTTTTTTCCACACTAATACAAGTGCAAAAGTGGTTTCCTGCACCAACACAAGTGCGAAAAGTGGTTTTTCAACACTATCACAAGTGCAAAAAGTGTTTTTTCCACACTAATACAAGTGCAAAAGTGGTTTCCTGCACCACCACAAGTGCGAAAAGTGGTTTTTCAACACTAACACAAGTGCGAAAAGTGGTTTTTCAACACTAACACAAGTGCAAAAAGTGGTTTTTCCACACTAATACAAGTGCAAAAGTGGTTTCCTGCACCAACACAAGTGCGAAAAGTGGTTTCCTGCACCAACACAAGTGTGAAAAGTGGTTTTTCAACACTAACACAAGTGCGAAAAGTGGCTTTTCAACACTATCACAAGTGCAAAAAGTGTTTTTTCCACACTAATACAAGTGCAAAAGTGGTTTCCTGCACCAACACAAGTGCAAAAAGTGGTTTTTCAACACTAATACAAGTGCGAAAAGTGGTTTTTCCACACTAATACAAGTGCAAAAGTGGTTTCCTGCACCAATACAAGTGCGAAAAGTGGTTTTTCAACACTAACACAAGTGCGAAAAGTGGTTTTTCAACACTATCACAAGTGCAAATAGTGTTTTTTCCACACTAATACAAGTGCAAAAGTGGTTTCCTGCACCAACACAAGTGCGAAAAGTGGTTTTTCAACACTAACACAAGTGAGAAAAGTGGTTTTTCAACACTAACACAAGTACGAAAAGTGTTTTTTCCACACTAATACAAGTGCAAAAGTGGTTTCCTGCACCAACACAAGTGCAAAAAGTGGTTTTTCAACACTAACACAAGTGCGAAATGTGGTTTTTCAACACTAACACAAGTGCAAAAAGTGTTTTTTCCACACTAATACAAGTGCAAAAGTGGTTTCCTGCACCAACACAAGTGCGAAAAGTGGTTTTTCAACACTAACACAAGTGCGAAAAGTGTTTTTTCCACACTAATACAAGTGCAAAAGTGGTTTCCTGCACCAACACAAGTGCGAAAAGTGGATTTTCAACACTAACACAAGTGCGAAAAGTGGTTTTTCAACACTAACACAAGTGCGAAAAGTGGTTTTTCAACACTAACACAAGTGCGAAAAGTGGTTTTTCAACACTAACACAAGTGCGAAAAGTGGTTTTTCCACACTAATACAAGTGCAAAAGTGGTTTCCTGCACCAACACAAGTGCGAAAAGTGGTTTTTCAACACTAACACAAGTGCGAAAAGTGGCTTTTCAACACTATCACAAGTGCGAAAAGTGTTTTTTCCACACTAATACAAGTGCAAAAGTGGTTTCTTGCACCAACACAAGTGCGAAAAGTGGTTTTTCAACACTAACACAAGTGCGAAAAGTGGTTTTTCAACACTAACACAAGTGCGAAAAGTGGTTTTTCAGCACTAACACAAGTGCGAAAAGTGGTTTTTCCACACTAATACAAGTGCAAAAGTGGTTTCCTGCACCAACACAAGTGCGAAAAGTGGTTTTTCAACACTAACACAAGTGCGAAAAGTGGTTTTTCAACACTATCACAAGTGCAAAAAGTGTTTTTTCCACACTAATACAAGTGCAAAAGTGGTTTCCTGCACCAACACAAGTGCGAAAAGTGGTTTTTCAACACTAACACAAGTGCGAAAAGTGGTTTTTCAACACTAACACAAGTGCGAAAAGTGGTTTTTCCACACTAATACAAGTGCAAAAGTGGTTTCCTGCACCAACACAAGTGCGAAAAGTGGTTTTTCAACACTAACACAAGTGCGAAAAGTGGTTTTTCAACACTATCACAAGTGCAAAAAGTGTTTTTTCCACACTAATACAAGTGCAAAAGTGGTTTCCTGCACCAACACAAGTGCGAAAAGTGGTTTTTCAACATTAACACAAGTGCGAAAAGTGGTTTTTCAACACTAACACAAGTGCGAAAAGTGGTTTTTCCACACTAATACAAGTGCAAAACTGGTTTCCTGCACCAACACAAGTGCGAAAAGTGGTTTTTCAACACTAACACAAGTGTGAAAAGTGGTTTTTCAACACTAACACAAGTGCGAAAAGTGGTTTTTCCACACTAATACAAGTGCAAAAGTGGTTTCCTGCACCAACACAAGTGCGAAAAGTGGTTTTTCAACACTAACACAAGTGCGAAAAGTGGCTTTTCAACACTATCACAAGTGCAAAAAGTGTTTTTTCCACACTAATACAAGTGCAAAAGTGGTTTCCTGCACCAACACAAGTGCGAAAAGTGGTTTTTCAACACTAACACAAGTGCGAAAAGTGGTTTTTCAACACTAACATAAGTGCGAAAAGTGGCTTTTCAACACTATCACAGGTGCGAAAAGTGGTTTTTCAACACTAACACAAGTGCGAAAAGTGGTTTTTCAACACTATCACAAGTGCAAAAAGTGTTTTTCCACACTAATACAAGTGCAAAAGTGGTTTCCTGCACCAACACAAGTGCGAAAAGTGGTTTTTCAACACTAACACAAGTGCGAAAAGTGGTTTTTCAACACTAACACAAGTGCGAAAAGTGGTTTTACCACACTAATAAAAGTGCAAAACTGGTTTCCTGCACCAACACAAGTGCGAAAAGTGGTTTTTCAACACTATCACAAGTGCAAAAAGTGTTTTTTCCACACTAATACAAGTGCAAAAGTGGTTTCCTGCACCAAAACAAGTGCGAAAAGTGGTTTTTCCACAATAATACAAGTGCGAAAAGTGGTTTTCAACACTAACACAAGAGCGAAAAGTGTTTTTTCCACACTAATACAAGTGCAAAAGTGGTTTCCTGCACCAACACAAGTGCAAAAAGTGGTTTTTCAACACTAACACAAGTGCGAAATGTGGTTTTTCAACACTAACACAAGTGCAAAAAGTGTTTTTTCCACACTAATACAAGTGCAAAAGTGGTTTCCTGCACCAACACAAGTGCGAAAAGTGGTTTTTCAACACTAACACAAGTGCGAAAAGTGTTTTTTCCACACTAATACAAGTGCAAAAGTGGTTTCCTGCACCAACACAAGTGCGAAAAGTGGTTTTTCAACACTAACACAAGTGCGAAAAGTGGTTTTTCAACACTAACACAAGTGCGAAAAGTGGTTTTTCAACACTAACACAAGTGCGAAAAGTGGTTTTTCAACACTAACACAAGTGCGAAAAGAGGTTTTTCCACACTAATACAAGTGCAAAAGTGGTTTCCTGCACCAACACAAGTGCGAAAAGTGGTTTTTCAACACTAACACAAGTGCGAAAAGTGGCTTTTCAACACTATCACAAGTGCGAAAAGTGTTTTTTCCACACTAATACAAGTGCAAAAGTGGTTTCTTGCACCAACACAAGTGCGAAAAGTGGTTTTTCAACACGAACACAAGTGCGAAAAGTGGTTTTTCAACACTAACACAAGTGCGAAAAGTGGTTTTTCAGCACTAACACAAGTGCGAAAAGTGGTTTTTCCACACTAATACAAGTGCAAAAGTGGTTTCCTGCACCAACACAAGTGCGAAAAGTGGTTTTTCAACACTAACACAAGTGCGAAAAGTGGTTTTTCAACACTATCACAAGTGCAAAAGTGGTTTCTGGCACCAACACAAGTGCAAAAAGTGGTTTTTCAACACTAACACAAGTGCGAAAAGTGGTTTTTCAACACGAACACAAGGGCGAAAAGTGGTTTTTCAACACTAACACAAGTGCGAAAAGTGGTTTTTCCACACTAATACAAGTGCAAAAGTGGTTTCCTGCACCAAAACAAGTGCGAAAAGTGGTTTTTCAACACTTACACAAGGGCGAAAAGTGGTTTTTCAACACTAATACAAGTGCAAAAGTGGTTTCCTGCACCAACACAAGTGCGAAAAGTGGTGTTTCAACACTAACACAAGTGCGAAAAGTGGTTTTTGAACATTATCACAAGTGCAAAAAGTGTTTTTTTCACACTAATACAAGTGCAAAAGTGGTTTCCTGCACCAACACAAGTGCGAAAAGTGGTTTTTCAACACTAACACAAGTGCGAAAAGTGGTTTTTCAACACTAACACAAGTGTGAAAAGTGGTTTTTCAACACTAACACAAGTGCGAAAAGTGGTTTTTCCACACTAATACAAGTGCAAAAGTGGTTTCCTGCACCAACACAAGTGAAAAAGTGTTTTTTCCACACTAATACAAGTGCAAAAGTGGTTTCCTGCACCAACACAAGTGCGAAAAGTGGTTTTTCAACACTAACACAAGTGCGAAAAGTGGTTTTTCAACACTAACACAAGTGCGAAAAGTGGTTTTTCAACACTAACACAAGTGCAAAAAGTGGTTTTTCCACACTAATACAAGTGCAAAAGTGGTTTCCTGCACCAACACAAGTGCGAAAAGTGGTTTTTCAACACTAACACAAGTGCGAAAAGTGGTTTTTCAACACTACCACAAGTGCAAAAAGTGTTTTTTCCACACTAATACAAGTGCAAAAGTGGTTTCCTGCACCAACACAAGTGCGAAAAGTGGTTTTTCAACACTAACACAAGTGCGAAAAGTGGTTTTTCCACACTAATACAAGTGCAAAAGTGGTTTCCTGCACCAACACAAGTGAAAAAGTGTTTTTTCCACACTAATACAAGTGCAAAAGTGGTTTCCTGCACCAACACAAGTGCGAAAAGTGGTTTTCAACACTAACACAAGAGCGAAAAGTGGTTTTTCCACACTAATACAAGTGCAAAAGTGGTTTCCTGCACCAACACAAGTGCGACAAGTGGTTTTTCAACACTAACACAAGTGCAAAAAGTGTTTTTTCAACACTATCACAAGTGCAAAAAGTGTTTTTTCCACACTAATAGAAGTGCAAAAGTGGTTTCCTGCACCAACACAAGTGCGAAAAGTGGTTTTTCAACACTACCACAAGTGCAAAAAGTGTTTTTTCCACACTAATACAAGTGCAAAAGTGGTTTCCTGCACCAACACAAGTGCGAAAAGTGGTTTTTCAACACTAACACAAGTGCGAAAAGTGGTTTTTCCACACTAATACAAGTGCAAAAGTGGTTTCCTGCACCAACACAAGTGAAAAAGTGTTTTTTCCACACTAATACAAGTGCAAAAGTGGTTTCCTGCACCAACACAAGTGCGAAAAGTGGTTTTCAACACTAACACAAGAGCGAAAAGTGGTTTTTTCCACACTAATACAAGTGCAAAAGTGGTTTCCTGCACCAACACAAGTGCGACAAGTGGTTTTTCAACACTAACACAAGTGCAAAAAGTGTTTTTTCAACACTATCACAAGTGCAAAAAGTGTTTTTTCCACACTAATAGAAGTGCAAAAGTGGTTTCCTGCACCAACACAAGTGCGAAAAGTGGTTTTTCAACACTAACACAAGTGCGAAAAGTGGTTTTTCAACACTAACACAAGTGCGAAAAGTGGTTTTTCCACACTAATACATGTGCAAAAGTGGTTTCCTGCACCAACACAAGTGCAAAAAGTGGTTTTTCAACACTAACACAAGTGCGAAAAGTGGTTTTTCAACACTAACACAAGTGCGAAAAGTGGTTTCCTGCACCAACACAAGTGCGAAAAGTGGTTTTTCAACACTATCACAAGTGCGAAAAGTGGTTTTTCAACACTAACACAAGTGCGAAAAGTGGTTTTTCAACACTAACACAAGTGCGAAAAGTGGTTTTTCCACACTAATACAAGTGCAAAAATGGTTTCCTGCACCAACACAAGTGCGAAAAGTGGTTTTTCAACACTAACACAAGTGCGAAAAGTGGTTTTTCAACACTAACACAAGTGCGAAAAGTGGTTTTTCAACACTAACACAAGTGCGAAAAGTGGTTTTTCCACACTAATACAAGTGCAAAAGTGCTTTCCTGCACCAACACAAGTGCGAAAAGTGGTTTTTCAACACTAACACAAGTGCGAAAAGTGGTTTTTCAACACTAACACAAGTGCGAAAAGTGGTTTTTCCCCACTAATACAAGTGCAAAAGTGGTTTCCTGCACCAACACAAGTGCGAAAAGTGGTTTTTCAACACTAACACAAGTGCGAAAAGTGGCTTTTCAACACTATCACAAGTGCGAAAAGTGTTTTTTCCACACTAATACAAGTGCAAAAGTGGTTTCTTGCACAAACACAAGTGCGAAAAGTGGTTTTTCAACACTAACACAAGTGCGAAAAGTGGTTTTTCAACACTAACACAAGTGCGAAAAGTGGTTTTTCAGCACTAACACAAGTGCAAAAAGTGGTTTTTCCACACTAATACAAGTGCAAAAGTGGTTTCCTGCACCAACACAAGTGCGAAAAGTGGTTTTTCAACACTAACAGAAGTGCGAAAAGTGGTTTTTCAACACTATCACAAGTGCAAAAAGTGTTTTTTCCACACTAATACAAGTGCAAAAGTGGTTTCCTGCACCAACACAAGTGCGAAAAGTGGTTTTTCAACACTAACACAAGTGCGAAAAGTGGTTTTTCAACACTAACACAAGTGCGAAAAGTGGTTTTTCCACACTAATACAAGTGCAAAAGTGGTTTCCTGCACCAACACAAGTGCGAAAAGTGGTTTTTCAACACTAACACAAGTGCGAAAAGTGGTTTTTCAACACTAACACAAGTGCGAAAAGTGGTTTTTCCACACTAATACAAGTGCAAAAGTGGTTTCCTGCACCAACACAAGTGCGAAAAGTGGTTTTTCAACACTAACACAAGTGCGAAAAGTGGCTTTTCAACACTATCACAAGTGCAAAAAGTGTTTTTTCCACACTAATACAAGTGCAAAAGTGGTTTCCTGCACCAACACAAGTGCGAAAAGTGGTTTTTCAACACTAACACAAGTGCGAAAAGTGGTTTTTCAACACTAACACAAGTGCGAAAAGTGGCTTTTCAACACTATCACAGGTGCGAAAAGTGGTTTTTCAACACTAACACAAGTGCAAAAAGTGGTTTTTCAACACTATCACAAGTGCAAAAAGTGTTTTTCCACACTAATACAAGTGCAAAAGTGGTTTCCTGCACCAACACAAGTGCGAAAAGTGGTTTTTCAACACTAACACAAGTGCGAAAAGTGGTTTTTCAACACTAACACAAGTGCGAAAAGTGGTTTTACCACACTAATAAAAGTGCAAAACTGGTTTCCTGCACCAACACAAGTGCGAAAAGTGGTTTTTCAACACTATCACAAGTGCAAAAAGTGTTTTTTCCACACTAATACAAGTGCAAAAGTGGTTTTTCCACACTAATACAAGTGCAAAAGTGGTTTCCTGCACCAACACAAGTGCGACAAGTGGTTTTTCAACACTAACACAAGTGCAAAAAGTGTTTTTTCAACACTATCACAAGTGCAAAAAGTGTTTTTTCAACACTAACACAAGTGCGAAAAGTGGTTTTTCGACACTATCACAAGTGCAAAAAGTGTTTTTTCCACACTAATACAAGTGCAAAAGTGGTTTCCTGCACCAACACAAGTGCGAAAAGTGGTTTTTCAACACTATCACAAGTGCAAAAAGTGTTTTTTCCACACTAATACAAGTGCAAAAGTGGTTTCCTGCACCACCACAAGTGCGAAAAGTGGTTTTTCAACACTAACACAAGTGCGAAAAGTGGTTTTTCAACACTAACACAAGTGCAAAAAGTGGTTTTTCCACACTAATACAAGTGCAAAAGTGGTTTCCTGCACCAACACAAGTGCGAAAAGTGGTTTCCTGCACCAACACAAGTGTGAAAAGTGGTTTTTCAACACTAACACAAGTGCGAAAAGTGGCTTTTCAACACTATCACAAGTGCAAAAAGTGTTTTTTCCACACTAATACAAGTGCAAAAGTGGTTTCCTGCACCAACACAAGTGCAAAAAGTGGTATTTCAACACTAATACAAGTGCGAAAAGTGGTTTTTCCACACTAATACAAGTGCAAAAGTGGTTTCCTGCACCAATACAAGTGCGAAAAGTGGTTTTTCAACACTAACACAAGTGCGAAAAGTGGTTTTTCAACACTATCACAAGTGCAAATAGTGTTTTTTCCACACTAATACAAGTGCAAAAGTGGTTTCCTGCACCAACACAAGTGCGAAAAGTGGTTTTTCAACACTAACACAAGTGCGAAAAGTGGTTTTTCAACACTAACACAAGTACGAAAAGTGTTTTTTCCACACTAATACAAGTGCAAAAGTGGTTTCCTGCACCAACACAAGTGCAAAAAGTGGTTTTTCAAAACTAACACAAGTGCGAAATGTGGTTTTTCAACACTAACACAAGTGCAAAAAGTGTTTTTTCCACACTAATACAAGTGCAAAAGTGGTTTCCTGCACCAACACAAGTGCGAAAAGTGGTTTTTCAACACTAACACAAGTGCGAAAAGTGTTTTTTCCACACTAATACAAGTGCAAAAGTGGTTTCCTGCACCAACACAAGTGCGAAAAGTGGATTTTCAACACTAACACAAGTGCGAAAAGTGGTTTTTCAACACTAACACAAGTGCGAAAAGTGGTTTTTCAACACTAACACAAGTGCGAAAAGTGGTTTTTCAACACTAACACAAGTGTGAAAAGTGGTTTTTCCACACTAATACAAGTGCAAAAGTGGTTTCCTGCACCAACACAAGTGCGAAAAGTGGTTTTTCAACACTAACACAAGTGCGAAAAGTGGCTTTTCAACACTATCACAAGTGCGAAAAGTGTTTTTTCCACACTAATACAAGTGCAAAAGTGGTTTCTTGCACCAACACAAGTGCGAAAAGTGGTTTTTCAACACTAACACAAGTGCGAAAAGTGGTTTTTCAACACTAACACAAATGCGAAAAGTGGTTTTTCAGCACTAACACAAGTGCGAAAAGTGGTTTTTCCACACTAATACAAGTGCAAAAGTGGTTTCCTGCACCAACACAAGTGCGAAAAGTGGTTTTTCAACACTAACACAAGTGCGAAAAGTGGTTTTTCAACACTATCACAAGTGCAAAAAGTGTTTTTTCCACACTAATACAAGTGCAAAAGTGGTTTCCTGCACCAACACAAGTGCGAAAAGTGGTTTTTCAACACTAACACAAGTGCGAAAAGTGGTTTTTCAACACTAACACAAGTGCAAAAAGTGGTTTTTCAACACTAACACAAGTGCGAAAAGTGGTTTTTCCAAACTAATACAAGTGCAAAAGTGGTTTCCTGCACCACCACAAGTGCGAAAAGTGGTTTTTCAACACTAACACAAGTGCGAAAAGTGGTTTTTCAACACTAACACAAGTGCAAAAAGTGGTTTTTCCACACTACTACAAGTGCAAAAGTGGTTTCCTGCACCAACACAAGTGCGAAAAGTGGTTTCCTGCACCAACACAAGTGTGAAAAGTGGTTTTTCAACACTAACACAAGTGCGAAAAGTGGCTTTTCAACACTATCACAAGTGCAAAAAGTGTTTTTTCCACACTAATACAAGTGCAAAAGTGGTTTCCTGCACCAACACAAGTGCGAAAAGTGGTTTTTCAACACTAACACAAGTGCGAAAAGTGGTTTTTCAACACTAACACAAGTGCGAAAAGTGGTTTTTCAACACTAACACAAGTGCGAAAAGTGGTTTTTCAACACTATCACAAGTGCAAAAAGTGTTTTTTTCCACACTAATACAAGTGCAAAAGTGGTTTCCTGCACCAAAACAAGTGCGAAAAGTGGTTTTTCCACAATAATACAAGTGCAAAAGTGGTTTTCTGCACCAACACAAGTGCGAAAAGTGGTTTTTCCAACACTAACACATGTGCGAAAAGTGGTTTTCAACACCAACACAAGTGCGAAAAGTGGTTTCCTGCACCAACACAAGTGTGAAAAGTGGTTTTTCAACACTAACACAAGTGCGAAAAGTGGCTTTTCAACACTATCACAAGTGCAAAAAGTGTTTTTTCCACACTAATACAAGTGCAAAAGTGGTTTCCTGCACCAACACAAGTGCGAAAAGTGGTTTTTCAACACTAACACAAGTGCGAAAAGTGGTTTTTCAACACTAACACAAGTGCGAAAAGTGGTTTTTCAACACTAACACAAGTGCGAAAAGTGGTTTTTCAACACTATCACAAGTGCAAAAAGTGTTTTTTTCCACACTAATACAAGTGCAAAAGTGGTTTCCTGCACCAAAACAAGTGCGAAAAGTGGTTTTTCCACAATAATACAAGTGCAAAAGTGGTTTTCTGCACCAACACAAGTGCGAAAAGTGGTTTTTCCAACACTAACACATGTGCGAAAAGTGGTTTTCAACACTAACACAAGAGCGAAAAGTGGTTTTTCCACACTAATACAAGTGCAAAAGTGGTTTCCTGCACCAACACAAGTGCGACAAGTGGTTTTTCAACACTAACACAAGTGCAAAAAGTGGTTTTGCAACACTATCACAAGTGCAAAAAGTGTTTTTTCCACACTAATACAAGTGCAAAAGTGGTTTCCTGCACCAACACAAGTGCGAAAAGTGGTTTTTCAACACTAACACAAGTGCGAAAAGTGGTTTTTCAGCACTAACACAAGTGCAAAAAGTGTTTTTTCCACACTAATACAAGTGCAAAAGTGGTTTCCTGCACCAACACAAGTGCAAAAAGTGGTTTTTCAACACTAACACAAGTGCGAAATGTGGTTTTTCAACACTAACACAAGTGCAAAAAGTGTTTTTTCCACACTAATACAAGTGCAAAAGTGGTTTCCTGCACCAACACAAGTGCGAAAAGTGGTTTTTCAACACTAACACAAGTGCGAAAAGTGTTTTTTCCACACTAATACAAGTGCAAAAGTGGTTTCCTGCACCAACACAAGTGCGAAAAGTGGTTTTTCAACACTAACACAAGTGCGAAAAGTGGTTTTTCAACACTAACACAAGTGCGAAAAGTGGTTTTTCAACACTAACACAAGTGCGAAAAGTGGTTTTTCAACACTAACACAAGTGCGAAAAGAGGTTTTTCCACACTAATACAAGTGCAAAAGTGGTTTCCTGCACCAACACAAGTGCGAAAAGTGGTTTTTCAACACTAACACAAGTGCGAAAAGTGGCTTTTCAACACTATCACAAGTGCGAAAAGTGTTTTTTCCACACTAATACAAGTGCAAAAGTGGTTTCTTGCACCAACACAAGTGCGAAAAGTGGTTTTTCAACACGAACACAAGTGCGAAAAGTGGTTTTTCAACACTAACACAAGTGCGAAAAGTGGTTTTTCAGCACTAACACAAGTGCGAAAAGTGGTTTTTCCACACTAATACAAGTGCAAAAGTGGTTTCCTGCACCAACACAAGTGCGAAAAGTGGTTTTTCAACACTAACACAAGTGCGAAAAGTGGTTTTTCAACACTATCACAAGTGCAAAAGTGGTTTCTGGCACCAACACAAGTGCAAAAAGTGGTTTTTCAACACTAACACAAGTGCGAAAAGTGGTTTTTCAACACGAACACAAGGGCGAAAAGTGGTTTTTCAACACTAACACAAGTGCGAAAAGTGGTTTTTCCACACTAATACAAGTGCAAAAGTGGTTTCCTGCACCAAAACAAGTGCGAAAAGTGGTTTTTCAACACTTACACAAGGGCGAAAAGTGGTTTTTCAACACTAATACAAGTGCAAAAGTGGTTTCCTGCACCAACACAAGTGCGAAAAGTGGTGTTTCAACACTAACACAAGTGCGAAAAGTGGTTTTTGAACATTATCACAAGTGCAAAAAGTGTTTTTTTCACACTAATACAAGTGCAAAAGTGGTTTCCTGCACCAACACAAGTGCGAAAAGTGGTTTTTCAACACTAACACAAGTGCGAAAAGTGGTTTTTCAACACTAACACAAGTGTGAAAAGTGGTTTTTCAACACTAACACAAGTGCGAAAAGTGGTTTTTCCACACTAATACAAGTGCAAAAGTGGTTTCCTGCACCAACACAAGTGAAAAAGTGTTTTTTCCACACTAATACAAGTGCAAAAGTGGTTTCCTGCACCAACACAAGTGCGAAAAGTGGTTTTTCAACACTAACACAAGTGCGAAAAGTGGTTTTTCAACACTAACACAAGTGCGAAAAGTGGTTTTTCAACACTAACACAAGTGCAAAAAGTGGTTTTTCCACACTAATACAAGTGCAAAAGTGGTTTCCTGCACCAACACAAGTGCGAAAAGTGGTTTTTCAACACTAACACAAGTGCGAAAAGTGGTTTTTCAACACTACCACAAGTGCAAAAAGTGTTTTTTCCACACTAATACAAGTGCAAAAGTGGTTTCCTGCACCAACACAAGTGCGAAAAGTGGTTTTTCAACACTAACACAAGTGCGAAAAGTGGTTTTTCCACACTAATACAAGTGCAAAAGTGGTTTCCTGCACCAACACAAGTGAAAAAGTGTTTTTTCCACACTAATACAAGTGCAAAAGTGGTTTCCTGCACCAACACAAGTGCGAAAAGTGGTTTTCAACACTAACACAAGAGCGAAAAGTGGTTTTTCCACACTAATACAAGTGCAAAAGTGGTTTCCTGCACCAACACAAGTGCGACAAGTGGTTTTTCAACACTAACACAAGTGCAAAAAGTGTTTTTTCAACACTATCACAAGTGCAAAAAGTGTTTTTTCCACACTAATAGAAGTGCAAAAGTGGTTTCCTGCACCAACACAAGTGCGAAAAGTGGTTTTTCAACACTACCACAAGTGCAAAAAGTGTTTTTTCCACACTAATACAAGTGCAAAAGTGGTTTCCTGCACCAACACAAGTGCGAAAAGTGGTTTTTCAACACTAACACAAGTGCGAAAAGTGGTTTTTCCACACTAATACAAGTGCAAAAGTGGTTTCCTGCACCAACACAAGTGAAAAAGTGTTTTTTCCACACTAATACAAGTGCAAAAGTGGTTTCCTGCACCAACACAAGTGCGAAAAGTGGTTTTCAACACTAACACAAGAGCGAAAAGTGGTTTTTTCCACACTAATACAAGTGCAAAAGTGGTTTCCTGCACCAACACAAGTGCGACAAGTGGTTTTTCAACACTAACACAAGTGCAAAAAGTGTTTTTTCAACACTATCACAAGTGCAAAAAGTGTTTTTTCCACACTAATAGAAGTGCAAAAGTGGTTTCCTGCACCAACACAAGTGCGAAAAGTGGTTTTTCAACACTAACACAAGTGCGAAAAGTGGTTTTTCAACACTAACACAAGTGCGAAAAGTGGTTTTTCCACACTAATACATGTGCAAAAGTGGTTTCCTGCACCAACACAAGTGCAAAAAGTGGTTTTTCAACACTAACACAAGTGCGAAAAGTGGTTTTTCAACACTAACACAAGTGCGAAAAGTGGTTTCCTGCACCAACACAAGTGCGAAAAGTGGTTTTTCAACACTATCACAAGTGCGAAAAGTGGTTTTTCAACACTAACACAAGTGCGAAAAGTGGTTTTTCAACACTAACACAAGTGCGAAAAGTGGTTTTTCCACACTAATACAAGTGCAAAAATGGTTTCCTGCACCAACACAAGTGCGAAAAGTGGTTTTTCAACACTAACACAAGTGCGAAAAGTGGTTTTTCAACACTAACACAAGTGCGAAAAGTGGTTTTTCAACACTAACACAAGTGCGAAAAGTGGTTTTTCCACACTAATACAAGTGCAAAAGTGCTTTCCTGCACCAACACAAGTGCGAAAAGTGGTTTTTCAACACTAACACAAGTGCGAAAAGTGGTTTTTCAACACTAACACAAGTGCGAAAAGTGGTTTTTCCCCACTAATACAAGTGCAAAAGTGGTTTCCTGCACCAACACAAGTGCGAAAAGTGGTTTTTCAACACTAACACAAGTGCGAAAAGTGGCTTTTCAACACTATCACAAGTGCGAAAAGTGTTTTTTCCACACTAATACAAGTGCAAAAGTGGTTTCTTGCACAAACACAAGTGCGAAAAGTGGTTTTTCAACACTAACACAAGTGCGAAAAGTGGTTTTTCAACACTAACACAAGTGCGAAAAGTGGTTTTTCAGCACTAACACAAGTGCAAAAAGTGGTTTTTCCACACTAATACAAGTGCAAAAGTGGTTTCCTGCACCAACACAAGTGCGAAAAGTGGTTTTTCAACACTAACAGAAGTGCGAAAAGTGGTTTTTCAACACTATCACAAGTGCAAAAAGTGTTTTTTCCACACTAATACAAGTGCAAAAGTGGTTTCCTGCACCAACACAAGTGCGAAAAGTGGTTTTTCAACACTAACACAAGTGCGAAAAGTGGTTTTTCAACACTAACACAAGTGCGAAAAGTGGTTTTTCCACACTAATACAAGTGCAAAAGTGGTTTCCTGCACCAACACAAGTGCGAAAAGTGGTTTTTCAACACTAACACAAGTGCGAAAAGTGGTTTTTCAACACTAACACAAGTGCGAAAAGTGGTTTTTCCACACTAATACAAGTGCAAAAGTGGTTTCCTGCACCAACACAAGTGCGAAAAGTGGTTTTTCAACACTAACACAAGTGCGAAAAGTGGCTTTTCAACACTATCACAAGTGCAAAAAGTGTTTTTTCCACACTAATACAAGTGCAAAAGTGGTTTCCTGCACCAACACAAGTGCGAAAAGTGGTTTTTCAACACTAACACAAGTGCGAAAAGTGGTTTTTCAACACTAACACAAGTGCGAAAAGTGGCTTTTCAACACTATCACAGGTGCGAAAAGTGGTTTTTCAACACTAACACAAGTGCAAAAAGTGGTTTTTCAACACTATCACAAGTGCAAAAAGTGTTTTTCCACACTAATACAAGTGCAAAAGTGGTTTCCTGCACCAACACAAGTGCGAAAAGTGGTTTTTCAACACTAACACAAGTGCGAAAAGTGGTTTTTCAACACTAACACAAGTGCGAAAAGTGGTTTTACCACACTAATAAAAGTGCAAAACTGGTTTCCTGCACCAACACAAGTGCGAAAAGTGGTTTTTCAACACTATCACAAGTGCAAAAAGTGTTTTTTCCACACTAATACAAGTGCAAAAGTGGTTTTTCCACACTAATACAAGTGCAAAAGTGGTTTCCTGCACCAACACAAGTGCGACAAGTGGTTTTTCAACACTAACACAAGTGCAAAAAGTGTTTTTTCAACACTATCACAAGTGCAAAAAGTGTTTTTTCAACACTAACACAAGTGCGAAAAGTGGTTTTTCGACACTATCACAAGTGCAAAAAGTGTTTTTTCCACACTAATACAAGTGCAAAAGTGGTTTCCTGCACCAACACAAGTGCGAAAAGTGGTTTTTCAACACTATCACAAGTGCAAAAAGTGTTTTTTCCACACTAATACAAGTGCAAAAGTGGTTTCCTGCACCACCACAAGTGCGAAAAGTGGTTTTTCAACACTAACACAAGTGCGAAAAGTGGTTTTTCAACACTAACACAAGTGCAAAAAGTGGTTTTTCCACACTAATACAAGTGCAAAAGTGGTTTCCTGCACCAACACAAGTGCGAAAAGTGGTTTCCTGCACCAACACAAGTGTGAAAAGTGGTTTTTCAACACTAACACAAGTGCGAAAAGTGGCTTTTCAACACTATCACAAGTGCAAAAAGTGTTTTTTCCACACTAATACAAGTGCAAAAGTGGTTTCCTGCACCAACACAAGTGCAAAAAGTGGTTTTTCAACACTAATACAAGTGCAAAAGTGGTTTTTCAACACTAACACAAGTGCGAAAAGTGGTTTTTCAACACTATCACAAGTGCAAATAGTGTTTTTTCCACACTAATACAAGTGCAAAAGTGGTTTCCTGCACCAACACAAGTGCGAAAAGTGGTTTTTCAACACTAACACAAGTGCGAAAAGTGGTTTTTCAACACTAACACAAGTACGAAAAGTGTTTTTTCCACACTAATACAAGTGCAAAAGTGGTTTCCTGCACCAACACAAGTGCAAAAAGTGGTTTTTCAAAACTAACACAAGTGCGAAATGTGGTTTTTCAACACTAACACAAGTGCAAAAAGTGTTTTTTCCACACTAATACAAGTGCAAAAGTGGTTTCCTGCACCAACACAAGTGCGAAAAGTGGTTTTTCAACACTAACACAAGTGCGAAAAGTGTTTTTTCCACACTAATACAAGTGCAAAAGTGGTTTCCTGCACCAACACAAGTGCGAAAAGTGGATTTTCAACACTAACACAAGTGCGAAAAGTGGTTTTTCAACACTAACACAAGTGCGAAAAGTGGTTTTTCAACACTAACACAAGTGCGAAAAGTGGTTTTTCAACACTAACACAAGTGTGAAAAGTGGTTTTTCCACACTAATACAAGTGCAAAAGTGGTTTCCTGCACCAACACAAGTGCGAAAAGTGGTTTTTCAACACTAACACAAGTGCGAAAAGTGGCTTTTCAACACTATCACAAGTGCGAAAAGTGTTTTTTCCACACTAATACAAGTGCAAAAGTGGTTTCTTGCACCAACACAAGTGCGAAAAGTGGTTTTTCAACACTAACACAAGTGCGAAAAGTGGTTTTTCAACACTAACACAAATGCGAAAAGTGGTTTTTCAGCACTAACACAAGTGCGAAAAGTGGTTTTTCCACACTAATACAAGTGCAAAAGTGGTTTCCTGCACCAACACAAGTGCGAAAAGTGGTTTTTCAACACTAACACAAGTGCGAAAAGTGGTTTTTCAACACTATCACAAGTGCAAAAAGTGTTTTTTCCACACTAATACAAGTGCAAAAGTGGTTTCCTGCACCAACACAAGTGCGAAAAGTGGTTTTTCAACACTAACACAAGTGCGAAAAGTGGTTTTTCAACACTAACACAAGTGCAAAAAGTGGTTTTTCAACACTAACACAAGTGCGAAAAGTGGTTTTTCCAAACTAATACAAGTGCAAAAGTGGTTTCCTGCACCACCACAAGTGCGAAAAGTGGTTTTTCAACACTAACACAAGTGCGAAAAGTGGTTTTTCAACACTAACACAAGTGCAAAAAGTGGTTTTTCCACACTACTACAAGTGCAAAAGTGGTTTCCTGCACCAACACAAGTGCGAAAAGTGGTTTCCTGCACCAACACAAGTGTGAAAAGTGGTTTTTCAACACTAACACAAGTGCGAAAAGTGGCTTTTCAACACTATCACAAGTGCAAAAAGTGTTTTTTCCACACTAATACAAGTGCAAAAGTGGTTTCCTGCACCAACACAAGTGCGAAAAGTGGTTTTTCAACACTAACACAAGTGCGAAAAGTGGTTTTTCAACACTAACACAAGTGCGAAAAGTGGTTTTTCAACACTAACACAAGTGCGAAAAGTGGTTTTTCAACACTATCACAAGTGCAAAAAGTGTTTTTTTCCACACTAATACAAGTGCAAAAGTGGTTTCCTGCACCAAAACAAGTGCGAAAAGTGGTTTTTCCACAATAATACAAGTGCAAAAGTGGTTTTCTGCACCAACACAAGTGCGAAAAGTGGTTTTTCCAACACTAACACATGTGCGAAAAGTGGTTTTCAACACTAACACAAGAGCGAAAAGTGGTTTTTCCACACTAATACAAGTGCAAAAGTGGTTTCCTGCACCAACACAAGTGCGACAAGTGGTTTTTCAACACTAACACAAGTGCAAAAAGTGGTTTTGCAACACTATCACAAGTGCAAAAAGTGTTTTTTCCACACTAATACAAGTGCAAAAGTGGTTTCCTGCACCAACACAAGTGCGAAAAGTGGTTTTTCAACACTAACACAAGTGCGAAAAGTGGTTTTTCAGCACTAACACAAGTGCAAAAAGTGTTTTTTCCACACTAATACAAGTGCAAAAGTGGTTTCCTGCACCAACACAAGTGCGAAAAGTGGTTTTTCAACACTAACACAAGTGCGAAAAGTGGTTTTTCAACACTAACACAAGTGCGAAAAGTGGTTTTTCAACACTAACACAAGTGCGAAAAGTGGTTTTTCCACACTAATACAAGTGCAAAAGTGGTTTCCTGCACCAACACAAGTGCGAAAAGTGGTTTTTTAACACTAACACAAGTGCGAAAAGTGGTTTTTCAACACTAACACAAGTGCGAAAAGTGGTTTTGCCACACTAATACAAGTGCAAAAGTGGTTTCCTGCACCAACACAAGTGCGAAAAGTGGTTTTTCAACACTAACACAAGTGCGAAAAGTGGCTTTTCAACACTATCACAAGTGCAAAAAGTGTTTTTCCACACTAATACAAGTGCAAAAGTGGTTTCCTGCACCAACACAAGTGCGAAAAGTGGTTTTTCAACACTAACACAAGTGCGAAAAGTGGTTTTTCAACACTAACACAAGTGCGAAAAGTGGTTTTTCCACACTAATACATGTGCAAAAGTGGTTTCCTGCACCAACACAAGTGCAAAAAGTGGTTTTTCAACACTTACACAAGTGCGAAAAGTGGTTTTTCAACACTAACACAAGTGCATAAAGTGGTTTTTCCACACTAATACAAGTGCAAAAGTGGTTTCCTGCACCAACACAAGTGCGAAAAGTGGTGTTTCAACACTAACACAAGTGCGAAAAGTGGTTTTTCAACATTATCACAAGTGCAAAAATTGTTTTTTTCACACTAATACAAGTGCAAAAGTGGTTTCCTGCACCAACACAAGTGCGAAAAGTGGTTTTTCAACACTAACACAAGTGCGAAAAGTGGTTTTTCAACACTAACACAAGTGTGAAAAGTGGTTTTTCAACACTAACACAAGTGCGAAAAGTGGTTTTTCCACACTAATACAAGTGCAAAAGTGGTTTCCTGCACCAACACAAGTGCGAAAAGTGGTTTTTCAACACTAACACAAGTGCGAAAAGTGGTTTTTCAACACTAACACAAGTGCGAAAAGTGGTTTTTCAACACTAACACAAGTGCAAAAAGTGGTTTTTCCACACTAATACAAGTGCAAAAGTGGTTTCCTGCACCAACACAAGTGCGAAAAGTGGTTTTTCAACACTATCACAAGTGCGAAAAGTGGTTTTTCAACACTATCACAAGTGCAAAAAGTGTTTTTTCCACACTAATACAAGTGCAAAAGTGGTTTCCTGCACCAACACAAGTGCGAAAAGTGGTTTTTCAACACTAACACAAGTGCGAAAAGTGGTTTTTCCACACTAATACAAGTGCAAAAGTGGTTTCCTGCACCAACACAAGTGAAAAAGTGTTTTTTCCACACTAATACAAGTGCAAAAGTGGTTTCCTGCACCAACACAAGTGCGAAAAGTGGTTTTCAACACTAACACAAGAGCGAAAAGTGGTTTTTCCACACTAATACAAGTGCAAAAGTGGTTTCCTGCACCAACACAAGTGCGACAAGTGGTTTTTCAACACTAACACAAGTGCAAAAAGTGTTTTTTCAACACTATCACAAGTGCAAAAAGTGTTTTTTCCACACTAATAGAAGTGCAAAAGTGGTTTCCTGCACCAACACAAGTGCGAAAAGTGGTTTTTCAACACTAACACAAGTGCGAAAAGTGGTTTTTCAACACTAACACAAGTGCAAAAGTGGTTTCCTGCACCAACACAAGTGCGAAAAGTGGTTTTTCAACACTATCACAAGTGCGAAAAGTGGTTTTTCAACACTAACACAAGTGCGAAAAGTGGTTTTTTCAACACTAACACAAGTGTGAAAAGTGGTTTTTCAACACTAATACAAGTGCAAAAGTGGTTTCCTGCACCAACACAAGTGCGAAAAGTGGTTTTTCAACACTAACACAAGTGCGAAAAGTGGTTTTTCAACACTAACACAAGTGCGAAAAGTGGTTTTTCAACACTAACACAAGTGCGAAAAGTGGTTTTTCCACACTAATACAAGTGCAAAAGTGCTTTCCTGCACCAACACAAGTGCGAAAAGTGGTTTTTCAACACTAACACAAGTGCGAAAAGTGGTTTTTCAACACTAACACAAGTGCGAAAAGTGGTTTTTCCCCACTAATACAAGTGCAAAAGTGGTTTCCTGCACCAACACAAGTGCGAAAAGTGGTTTTTCAACACTAACACAAGTGCGAAAAGTGGCTTTTCAACACTATCACAAGTGCGAAAAGTGTTTTTTCCACACTAATACAAGTGCAAAAGTGGTTTCTTGCACAAACACAAGTGCGAAAAGTGGTTTTTCAACACTAACACAAGTGCGAAAAGTGGTTTTTCAGCACTAACACAAGTGCAAAAAGTGGTTTTTCCACACTAATACAAGTGCAAAAGTGGTTTCCTGCACCAACACAAGTGCGAAAAGTGGTTTTTCAACATGAACACAAGTGCGAAAAGTGGTTTTTCAACACTATCACAAGTGCAAAAAGTGTTTTTTCCACACGAATACAAGTGCAAAAGTGGTTTCCTGCACCAACACAAGTGCGAAAAGTGGTTTTTCAACACTAACACAAGTGCGAAAAGTGGTTTTTCAACACTAACACAAGTGCAAAAAGTGGTTTTTCCACACTAATACAAGTGCAAAAGTGGTTTCCTGCACCAACACAAGTGCGAAAAGTGGTTTTTCAACACTAACACAAGTGCAAAAAGTGTTTTTTCCACACTAATACAAGTGCAAAAGTGGTTTCCTGCACCAACACAAGTGCGAAAAGTGGTTTTTCAACACTAACACAAGTGCGAAAAGTGGTTTTTCAACACTAACACAAGTGCGAAAAGTGGTTTTTCAACACTATCACAAGTGCAAAAAGTGTTTTTTTCCACACTAATACAAGTGCAAAAGTGGTTTCCTGCACCAAAACAAGTGCGAAAAGTGGTTTTTCCACAATAATACAAGTGCAAAAGTGGTTTTCTGCACCAACACAAGTGCGAAAAGTGGTTTTTCCAACACTAACACAAGTGCGAAAAGTGGTTTTCAACACTAACACAAGAGCGAAAAGTGGTTTTTCCACACTAATACAAGTGCAAAAGTGGTTTCCTGCACCAACACAAGTGCGACAAGTGGTTTTTCAACACTAACACAAGTGCGGAAAGTGGTTTTTCAACACTATCACAAGTGCAAAAAGTGTTTTTTCCACACTAATACAAGTGCAAAAGTGGTTTCTTGCACAAACACAAGTGCGAAAAGTGGTTTTTCAACACTAACACAAGTGCGAAAAGTGGTTTTTCAACACTAACACAAGTGCGAAAAGTGGTTTTTCAGCACTAACACAAGTGCAAAAAGTGGTTTTTCCACACTAATACAAGTGCAAAAGTGGTTTCCTGCACCAACACAAGTGCGAAAAGTGGTTTTTCAACACTAACAGAAGTGCGAAAAGTGGTTTTTCAACACTATCACAAGTGCAAAAAGTGTTTTTTCCACACTAATACAAGTGCAAAAGTGGTTTCCTGCACCAACACAAGTGCGAAAAGTGGTTTTTCAACACTAACACAAGTGCGAAAAGTGGTTTTTCAACACTAACACAAGTGCGAAAAGTGGTTTTTCCACACTAATACAAGTGCAAAAGTGGTTTCCTGCACCAACACAAGTGCGAAAAGTGGTTTTTCAACACTAACACAAGTGCGAAAAGTGGTTTTTCAACACTAACACAAGTGCGAAAAGTGGTTTTTCCACACTAATACAAGTGCAAAAGTGGTTTCCTGCACCAACACAAGTGCGAAAAGTGGTTTTTCAACACTAACACAAGTGCGAAAAGTGGCTTTTCAACACTATCACAAGTGCAAAAAGTGTTTTTTCCACACTAATACAAGTGCAAAAGTGGTTTCCTGCACCAACACAAGTGCGAAAAGTGGTTTTTCAACACTAACACAAGTGCGAAAAGTGGTTTTTCAACACTAACACAAGTGCGAAAAGTGGCTTTTCAACACTATCACAGGTGCGAAAAGTGGTTTTTCAACACTAACACAAGTGCAAAAAGTGGTTTTTCAACACTATCACAAGTGCAAAAAGTGTTTTTCCACACTAATACAAGTGCAAAAGTGGTTTCCTGCACCAACACAAGTGCGAAAAGTGGTTTTTCAACACTAACACAAGTGCGAAAAGTGGTTTTTCAACACTAACACAAGTGCGAAAAGTGGTTTTACCACACTAATAAAAGTGCAAAACTGGTTTCCTGCACCAACACAAGTGCGAAAAGTGGTTTTTCAACACTATCACAAGTGCAAAAAGTGTTTTTTCCACACTAATACAAGTGCAAAAGTGGTTTTTCCACACTAATACAAGTGCAAAAGTGGTTTCCTGCACCAACACAAGTGCGACAAGTGGTTTTTCAACACTAACACAAGTGCAAAAAGTGTTTTTTCAACACTATCACAAGTGCAAAAAGTGTTTTTTCAACACTAACACAAGTGCGAAAAGTGGTTTTTCGACACTATCACAAGTGCAAAAAGTGTTTTTTCCACACTAATACAAGTGCAAAAGTGGTTTCCTGCACCAACACAAGTGCGAAAAGTGGTTTTTCAACACTATCACAAGTGCAAAAAGTGTTTTTTCCACACTAATACAAGTGCAAAAGTGGTTTCCTGCACCACCACAAGTGCGAAAAGTGGTTTTTCAACACTAACACAAGTGCGAAAAGTGGTTTTTCAACACTAACACAAGTGCAAAAAGTGGTTTTTCCACACTAATACAAGTGCAAAAGTGGTTTCCTGCACCAACACAAGTGCGAAAAGTGGTTTCCTGCACCAACACAAGTGTGAAAAGTGGTTTTTCAACACTAACACAAGTGCGAAAAGTGGCTTTTCAACACTATCACAAGTGCAAAAAGTGTTTTTTCCACACTAATACAAGTGCAAAAGTGGTTTCCTGCACCAACACAAGTGCAAAAAGTGGTTTTTCAACACTAATACAAGTGCGAAAAGTGGTTTTTCCACACTAATACAAGTGCAAAAGTGGTTTCCTGCACCAATACAAGTGCGAAAAGTGGTTTTTCAACACTAACACAAGTGCGAAAAGTGGTTTTTCAACACTATCACAAGTGCAAATAGTGTTTTTTCCACACTAATACAAGTGCAAAAGTGGTTTCCTGCAACAACACAAGTGCGAAAAGTGGTTTTTCAACACTAACACAAGTGCGAAAAGTGGTTTTTCAACACTAACACAAGTACGAAAAGTGTTTTTTCCACACTAATACAAGTGCAAAAGTGGTTTCCTGCACCAACACAAGTGCAAAAAGTGGTTTTTCAAAACTAACACAAGTGCGAAATGTGGTTTTTCAACACTAACACAAGTGCAAAAAGTGTTTTTTCCACACTAATACAAGTGCAAAAGTGGTTTCCTGCACCAACACAAGTGCGAAAAGTGGTTTTTCAACACTAA